>NC_064622.1:488304479-488509479 GCF_023898315.1 Schistocerca nitens
GATGTGGGTTATTGTGGATTGATACATTCTTCATCTAACCCCGAAGGTCTTCTTGAATGCCCGCATCTCGTGGTCGTGCGGTAGCGTTCTCGCTTCCCACGCCCGGGTTCCCGGGTTCGATTCCCGGCGGGGTCAGGGATTTTCTCTGCCTCGTGATGGCTGGGTGTTGTGTGCTGTCCTTAGGTTAGTTAGGTTTAAGTAGTTCTAAGTTCTAGGGGACTTATGACCACAGCAGTTGAGTCCCATAGTGCTCAGAGCCAGCCATCTTCTTGAATGTCGAGAGTCACTAATATCAAAACGATCCTCCTTGCTACGAGAAAACCATTTTCTTTCCGTGCTCTGTCCAATAGCGTTAATCCCATATACGGCGCAAATGTTTCTGGCTGCTTCCATTGCTGTCATACTTCTACTGAACTCAAACAGAAGAATGTGTTGAAAATGTTGCGATTCTGCACTTGGCAGTCCATTTTGTAGCGTACACAGCTCCACTCACTTTCCAGAGATGACAAAATAACAATATGTAAACCCAAATAGCAAGAGTAAATTATAAATGAAAAGACAATCAATAGATAAACCCATAGCAACCGGAATACAATTAAAACAAAAACCCTACGAACTTATCCACGAACCTCTTATTTTTTTCCAAAATACCATTGTAATCTTGTTAATGTTAATTTACCAATTGTTGGTAAATAATACGACTGAGGAAGTGGCTTTTCTCCTAAATTGCTACTTTAGCCTTCATAAACATAAATATCGTTAAGCAGAACAGTGATAGTCTCTTGTTGATGCAGTGCAGAGATTACGTTCCACCAGTTGCTTTTCTTTACTCCTATGTTTAAGTTTTACTTTCAGTCGTTTGCATCTTAGAAATTTCTGTATGAATGAATGAGTGATTGCGACAATATTCTGTCCAGTTAGCACCTCTTACGTTTTATCTGTACCATATTACATATCCATGCACACACATCAGGCGTTCGACATTATCAGCAACTGAATCTACACCTACATCTACATCTACATCCATACTCCACAAGCCACCTGACGGTGTGTGGCGGAGGGTACCTTGAGTACCTCTATAGGTTCTCCCTTCTATTCCAGTCTCGTATTGTTCGTGGAAAGAAGGATTGTCGGTATGCTCCTGTGTGGGCTCTAATCTCTCTGATTTTATCCTCATGGTCTCTTCGCGAGATATACGTAGGAGGGAGCAATATACTGCTTGACTCTTCGGTGAAGGTATGTTCTCGAAACTTTAACAAAAGCCCGTACCGAGCTACTGAGCGTCTCTCCTGCAGAGTCTTCCACTGGAGTTTATCTATCATCTCCGTAACGCTTTCGCGACTACTAAATGATCCTGTAACGAAGCGCGCTGCTCTCCGTTGGATCTTCTCTATCTCTTCTATCAACCCTACCTGGTACGGATCCCACACTGCTGAGCAGTATTCAAGCAGTGGGCGAACAAGCGTACTGTAACCTACTTCCTTTGTTTTCGGATTGCATTTCCTTAGGATTCTTCCAATGAATCTCAGTCTGGCATCTGCTTTACCGACGATCAACTTTATATGATCATTCCATTTTAAATCACTCCTAATGTGTAATCCCAGATAATTTATGGAATTAACTGCTTCCAGTTGCTGACCTGCTATTTTGTAGCTAAATGATAAGGGATCTATATTTATATGTATTCGCTGCACACTACACTTGTCTACATTGAGATTCAACTGCCATTCCCTGCACCATGCGTCAATTCGCTGCAGATCCTCCTGCATTCCAGTACAATTTTCCATTGTTACAACCTCTCGATACATCACTGCATCATCTGCAAAAAGCCTCAGTGAACTTCCGATGTCATCCACAAGGTCATTTATGTATATTGTGAATAAATCTACTGTCTACTCTCTAAGAAAGAGGCGTGTTGCTAAATTTCAGTTCATAGTGTAATGTTTGAAATAATTTACAATATTTTGGACATGTTCCATTTGGGTGTACTGAATAGCTTATGGCTGATCACATGTAACACAACGAATATCCGTGGAATAGCATCCTAGTTGAACATTGAAACACTACAATTTTTGATGGACGAAGCATTAGTTACGAAGGGATTCCAGTCGTCAGCAATGTTCCTGACACATTTAAGGAAGCCGACTCCAATGAAAAGAACATAATTGGTATACTATCTGGACCGGAAGACTTGCCTTTATTAAGTGATTTAAGTTGCTTCACTACTCCGAGGATATCTGCTTCTATATTACCTGTGTTGGCAGCTGTTCTTGATTCTAATTCTGGTATACTTACTTCGTCTTCTCTGATGAAGGAATTTCGGAAAACCGTGTTTAGTACATCCATCTTAGTGACACTGTCATGGTAAGAAAACTTCAGCCTTTTGCAACTACGGCATTGTTACTTCTACTTTACAATTGGAGAAAACACGCGAATTTCACGGGAAGTGAGAAGCCAAACTACGAAAGGTTTATAACACGGTTCGGGGATTTAGTGAAACCACCTGGGTGACGCGTGCTATCACGGAGAGAAGGCATTGTGTCTTGCGCTAGCGACCTGAATCTCTTTGGATTTCCTGCCAGGTTCAGAGACAAAGTTTCTTTGTGGAAACTATTATAGCATCTATTTAAGGCCGTGCTAAATTGCGAATTTACTCAGGATTTGATCATTATCCCTCTTGTATGTATGGTGCGGATCTCTGGCACTCGTGGATAGCCGCTGGATCGTAACGGTGTGTCTTTCGACCAAATCGCTTAAATTTGTTGATTTGCTCATTGTGTGCCCACGCGTCACCCAGGTGGTTTCGCCA
Organism: Schistocerca nitens; assembly: GCF_023898315.1. Lineage (NCBI taxonomy): Eukaryota > Metazoa > Arthropoda > Insecta > Orthoptera > Acrididae > Schistocerca > Schistocerca nitens. The sequence goes on from NC_064622.1 coordinate 488,307,289, forward strand.
GATCTCCGAACCATGTTAGAAACTTTTCGTAGCTTGGCTCGTGATTTCGCGTGAAATTCGCGTGTTTGCTGAAATTGTAAAGTAGAAGTCACAACGCCGTAGTTGCAAAAGGCTGAAGGTTTTCTTACCATTATGATAAAACATAACTGAAGTTATTAGTAGCAACTGAGGAAAAAGACGGCTACACGTATTAACAGTATCGTAGCCGGCCGCTGTGACGGAGCGGCTCTAGGCGCTTCAGTCCGGAAGCACGCGGCTGCTACGTCGCAGGTTCGAATCCTGCCTCGGGCATGGATGTGTATGATGTCCTTAGGTTGGTTAGGTTTAAGTAGTTCTAAGTTATAGAAGGCTGATGACCTCAGAAGTTAAGTCCCATAGTGCTTAGAGACATTTGAACCGATAACAATATGATAGTGGTTTCTCTACCTGGAACCACGCCAGGCGCCTGTCGTGTTACGAGCCTGCTGCCTTTTAGGCGTTTCTAATATTTTCTGGACGCGAGCCTGCAGGCCGCACTCGTAAAAACCCGAACGGGCTGAAGCTAGCCACCATGTTGCAGATTTGTGGACGGTGTCTGAGTCTAGAAAACGTTGGCCACCTGTTCCGTCTTTCACAGGCCCCTATGAGACAAATCTGGTGAATCAGGACTTACGATGGATGCTGAAAGACAGTGAGTTCTGTGGTCGCAAAACTGCGGTGGGGCCTGGCGTTATCGTGTTGGAAACAGAATTTTGTCTTCTTCTTGTGTTTGACTCTGTAAATCCGGGCTTTCGGGTTTGTCTGTGTCGTCTTGTCGCGTCCTCAGTTGACCGTTGGTTTGGGTACCAAGACATCCAAAGAACCACACACTGGCTCTTCCACAGGACTGTATAGTTCACTTTGCTAGCACAGGGCTGTGTCCTGAACTTTCTCTGTGTTGAAGAATTCGCATGTCACCACTCCATGGACTATCTTTATAGATTCCAGCTCATCTTTACACCACAGATGATGTCCGGTGATAATGGTCTTCAGAAAATTGTCACGTTAAGCGTCGTATCGTCCCAGCAGGTGAAAAATTTCCAACCTACGGTTTTTTTATATCTCATGTAGGCATTCGCAGTACCCATTACGCATGCAATCTTCTATAACCGAGATTGCGTAACAATTTGTCTGACGCGTTGCAGGCGGCATTCAACTGTGCACTCAGCTGGTCGTAGTCCGCCGGTCGTCAAGGATGTTTTGAGGGAGACGTTGCAAATTTCAGGGAAAGCCTACAGCAGTTAGACTGGGATGAGGTGTACCGTGAACCCGATGCCAATTTAAAATATAATTTATTTCATGACATTTTTGTAAATGCATTTGAAAACTGCTTCCCCAAGAAAATAGTTAAATATACTCGTAAGAAACCTTGTAACAAACCATGGCTTACTAAGGGTATAAAAATATCTTGTAACCGCAAAAGGGAAATGTATCTGACAGCAAGAAAGAGTAGTGACCCAGAAACTATCAAAAATTATAAAAACTACTGTGTTATATTCAGAAAAGTTATTAAAAAATCCAGGAGTATGTGTATCATGTCTGAAATCAGCAACTCTGATAATAAAATTAAAACAATTTGGAATATTATTAAAAGAGAAACAGGTCAACCAAGAGCAGAGGAAGACAGTATTACCATCAAATTGAATGAAAACTTTACGAACAAAAAGTCAGAAGTTGAAAATATTTTTAATAATCATTTTCTAAATGTTGTGGATATAGTAGGATCCAGGTGTTCATTAGAAGATGCTAGGCTGTTAATGGAAGAGGCCATACCTATGCAATTTGATACAATTGAAATCTCACCCACTTCTCCCTCTGAAATTAGGAAAATAATAAACTTGCTTAAAAGCAAAAACTCACATGGAATTGATGGCATTTCCAGCAAAATACTAAAAGCTTGTTCTCAACAGATAAGTAAGATTCTCAGCCACCTGTGTAATAGCTCTCTGGAACAGGGCATTTTCCCTGATAGACTGAAATATGCTATTGTTATACCTTTGCATAAAAAGGAGGATAGATCTGATGTCAACAATTACCGTCCAATCTCCCTTCTAACAGCTTTATCCAAAATTTTTGAGAAAGTAATGTATTCAAGAGTAGCTTCACATATCTGTAAAAATGAAGTACTAACAAAATGTCAGTTTGGTTTCCAGAAAGGTTTTTCAACAGAAAATGCCATATATGCTTTCACCAGTGAAATTTTGAATGATCTGTGATGTGTCGGTAGCTGGGCCAACACCTTGTAGATAGAGGTGGCTTAAAAGGCACGCTAGACTAACGCAGACGGGCGTGAAGTACTGGAACAGGATACGTAATTAATGCTATGAAGAAAAGTACGTAGCTGGTATAATACTTATCTTTAATCAATCATTGTGGTACATCGCACAAAGGAGACTTTAATTACAATCACTGTAAGGCTAATGGCGCCTTGCTAGTTCGTAGCCATTAGCTTAGCTGAAGGCTATTCTGTCTCTCGGCTAATGAGAGAGAAAGGCTTCGTACGTCTAGTCGCTAGCTCTGTCGTCCGTACAACTGGGCTGAGTTAGAGTCAGTCTCTCGAGACCTGCCTTGTGGTGGCGCTAGGTTTGCGATCACACAGTGGCGACACGCGGGTCCGACATGTACTACAGGACCGCGGCCGATTTAAGCTACCACCTAGCACGTGTGGTGTCTGGCTGTGACACCACAATCTGAATAACCGAACACCACCCATTGGGATTTTTTGTGATCTCTCAAAGGCTTTTGATTGTGTAAATCATGAAATTCTGCTAGACAAGCTCAAGTATTGTGGCATGAGTGGGACAGTGCACAAATGGTTTAATTCGTACCTAACTGGAAGAGTGCAGAAAGTAGAAATAAGTAGTTCTCGTAACATGCAAAGATCAGCACATTACTCAAACTGGGGAACTATCAAGAATGGGGTTCCACAAGGGTCAGTCTTGGGTCCTTTGTTGTTCTTATTATATATTAATGACTTGCCATTCTATATTCATGAAGAGGCAAAGTTAGTTCTCTTTGCTGATGATACAAGTATAGTAATCACACCTGACAAACAAGAATTAACTGATGAAATTGTCAATACTGTCTTTCAGAAAATTACTAAGTGGTTCCTTGTAAACGGACTCTCACTGAATTTTGATAAGATACAGTACATACAGTTCCATACAGTGAATGGTATGACGCCATTAATAAATATAGACCTTAATCAGAAGCATATAGCTAAGGTAGAATATTCCAAATTTTTAGGTGTGTCCATTGATGAGAGATTAAATTGGAAGAAACACATTGATGATCTGCTGAAACGTTTGAGTTCAGCTACTTATGCAATAAGGGTCATTGCAAATTTTGGTGATAAACATCTTAGTAAATTAGCTTACTACGCCTATTTTCACTCATTGCTTTCATATGGCATCATATTTTGGGGTAATTCATCACTGAGGAATAAAGTATTTATTGCACAAAAGCGTGTAATCAGAATAATAGCTGGAGTCCACCCAAGATCATCCTGCAGACATTTATTTAAGGATCTAGGGATATTCACAGTAGCTTCTCAGTATATATACTCTCTTATGAAATTTGTTATTAACAACCAAACCCAATTCAAAAGTAATAGCAGTGTGCATAACTGCAATACCAGGAGAAAGGATGATCTTCACTATTCAAGATTAAATCTAACTTTGGCACAGAAAGGGGTGAATTATACTGGCACTAAAGTCTTTGGTCACTTACCAAATAGTATCAAAAGTCTGACAGATAACCAACAAGTATTTAAGAAGAAATTAAAAGAATTTCTGAATGACAACTCCTTCTACTCCATAGAGGAATTTTTAGATATAAATTAAGAAAAAAAACCAAAAGAAAAAAAAGAAAAAAATAAAGAAAAACAAAAAAACACAATAAAATAAAGTTGTTATATTAACTTAAGTATGTTGTTAAATTAACCTAATTATGTCATGTATTGGAAAATTCGACTCGTTCCACATCATTACGAAATATCGTATTCATGATCCATGGAACTAGTATTAATCTAATCTAATCTAATCTAATCTTTATGTGGGATGGCAGCTGAGTAGCGTCGACCGGGCCTTGGGTTGTCGTGCACAGCTTTCCAGTACTGATGAGACTCGGTGCCCGCCGGCTAACATTATTCACGTCTACTGCACCGTCTTCCATACAACTCCACCAAGCGTCCACGGATTTCAGTTGGCGCAGTTTGTTTGGCAAAGTGGAATTCAGTGACACTTACGTCTATTATGCGCACATCGGTATCACACGCCATATTTGGAATCCCCACTGTGCAAGTTCCCAACGACTGGTATTTAGGTAGTAAATGTCGTTAATTTTCCTTGTCTGTGGCGGGCTGAGAAGGGGGTTTGCTTAATTTTATCAGCAGGGATTACTTTTATGCATTTTTATATAAGCCTGCTGTAGGGAAGGATCTTATGCACACTTTTTCTCTCTCGGCAGCCTACCCTTCCCTGACCATTCTGCCCGCTTTAGAATTGATGTTTACGCCCATCAAAGTTCAAAGTACAATCTTATCGATTGAATTTGAGGTCGCAACGTATAACGCAATTGTAATTTTGGGGGTGGTCAGAAAAAACTACGTCCTGCACGAATCTGGTCTTGTACCAGTAATTTTAGTAAAGGGACAGCGTGATTAATATGATTCTCCTTTCTACGGTATGGTTTAAATGAGCAAGCGGAGAACGGAAATTACTTCGAAAAATAAAGTTAATTTTATTTTAACCAACATTTAACAAACATTTAACAAAAATTGACGAAGTTACTTCTTAACAATCTTTTGAATACACATTTCACTAATTCTGCTTTGAATTTTCATTTAACTATGGACAAAGATTGTTTAACTGTGTTTGAATTACAAGCCGTGTTGCCTTTGATTTGCATCGTCTTGTGGGGGGAAGGAAAATCTTGGAGAGCACTTGGTCACTACACTACTATGCTGATACATACATATGCACTAAGTTATCACTGAAATGCAAATATCGTAACTATTTCTCTATGCAGATTTTCTATGTACAGTGGCTGGCATCGAGCAGGACTCGTGGCTGGTATCTCCAGCGCGAAGTGCTTGAATACGAAACGATTCATCTTAGAAAAACTACACTCGTCACTAAATTTTCAATAAGTTGTTAAACATCTACACACGCTAGTATAAATGTTCAGCAATCGCAAAAACTGGCTACAACTCCCTTTATTATCTTTCTCGGCGGTTGCAGTTTGAAACTATGCACCACGTGCCGGGTCGTAGCGGAAATCTCGAACAGAGAAGATTATTCTTTTACTGGATGAATTGAACAAAAATCAATAAATGGTTCTTAATTAATCAATCGCGAAAAAGCCTCTGATAAATAAATTGTTGACATTAAACATATTTAAACATTCAAATACCTTCTGATTTCGACGCAGCGTTCTGAGGGAACGTTTGGTCACTTAGCTGTCTTCCAAAAAACTCCTCGTAACCGTTGCGCAGCTCTTTCTCTCCGAGCAGCGCGAGGTGGTAGGGGAAGCCCATGACCAACCTCTGCTAAGAAAACGGTTTTTTTTTTAGACTTTCGCACCTCTTGTCGAACCCTCCTGGTCCTGCTTTTTGCCTTCCACTGTCCGTGTTAAAGTTGGTAGAAGATTCCGAGACCCAATACATCTCTAGTTCGTCTGCTACCACACTCAAAACATTCACAGCTGACAACGTACTTTAAGGAGAGGTGGGGAAATGTAAATAGAGACACAGGACGTGTAAATTGTAATGAGAATAAAAGACTTTGATCCATAATTGTTTCTACATGCATGTAATTTGGGGCTGAGATTATTTCACTGTTCATTAATTATGTAAAGTAATTGAATTTACGCTTATAATGTCTATCAGCTGATAGCAACATAACACTGATTTTAACCATGTAACGAAACCTATTGTGACGTTACAACTGCTCTTGCTATCTGCCACAGGACATCAGCAGAAAAATTCAGAAAACGGTATTACACCAACATAATGTCTCTAGAACACTCAAAGTTCACACAGACAAATAGGAAGCGTTACTTTCGGAATCAGTCTCGTGTACTTCCACAGTAGACTGTTTTCCCGCCACGTGGCTGTGCTCGTGTAGTTGCCGCAGTGAGGGGCGGTGTGTGAGCGGTGTGTGGTGCGGCTGTTGCAGGCGCATGTTCCCCACGGTGAAGGTGCGCCTCGGCGGGCTGGACCCTGGCGCCACCTACATCGTCTTCCTGGACATCGTACCGTTGGACGACAAGCGCTACCGCTACGTCTACCACAGGTAAGGAGCGCCAGCAATCAGCCACTGTCAGAGAAAATGACGAAAACACCAGTAAAATACAGGGTGGGAAAAATGAAACTGGCCCGAAAAAATACGAAGTCCATTCAGTAAAAAAAAAAAAAAAACTGAAAAATTCTAAAAATCAGAACTAAGTCAAAGTCTGTGCTTTGTTATTTTTTTATGGTGTTCTAGAACTATTGTCAGATGGACCATTACGGAATACGGGGAGTAGCTCACAGTTGGTTCACCTCTTACTTTAGGAATAGGCAGCAAAAGGATCACAATGTTGATGACGGCTGTGATGTGGAATCTGAGTGGGGTACTGTCAAGTGGGGGGTACCCCAGGGATCAGAGTTGGGGCCACTCCTGTTCATTATTTATATAAATGATATGCCCTCTAGTATTACGGGTAACTCTAAAATTTTTCCGTTTGCTGATGACACTAGCTTGGTAGTAAACGATGTTGTGTGCAACACTGGCTCGGTTTCAAATAGTGCAGTACATGACCTCAGTTCATGGCTTGTAGAAAATAAACTAACGCTAAATCACAGTAAAACTCAATTTTTACAGTTTCTAACACACAATTCAACAAAACTTGACGATTTAATTTCACAGAATGGGCATATGATCAGTGAAACTGAACAGCTCAAATTTCTAGGTGTTCAGATAGATAGTAAGCTGTCGTGGAAAGCCCACGTTCAGGATCTTGTTCAACGACTTAATACTGCAATTTTTACTATTCGAACGGTATCAGAAGTGAGTGAGTGTTCGACACGAAAATTAATCTACTTAGCTTATTTTCATTCGCTATTGTCGTAGGTATTATATTTTGGGGTAACTCTTCTCATTTTAGAAGGGTATTTTTGGCTCAGAAACTGGCGGTTCCGGCAATACGTGGTGTTAGTTCACGAACTTCTTGTCGATCTCTGTTCACGAGTCTGGGTATTTTGACATTTGCCTCTCAATACGTATATACCTTATTGTCGTTTCTTGTTACCAATATAAGTTTATTCCCAAGAAGAAGCAGCTTTCACTCGGTTAATACTCGGCAGAAATCAAACCTGCATTTGGATTGGACTTCCTTAACTCTTGTGCAAAAAGGTGTGCAGTATACTGCTGCAGCTTAGCAATAATTCACGCGCTTTCAAAACGAAAATGAAGAGTTTTTTCATGGGTCACTCCTTCTATTCTGTCGCGGAGTTCCTTGAAAAATTAAGCTGATTTTTATTGTATTGCTGATAGCGTTTACTTAAACTTATGGACTGACTTTTCTAAGGGTCATGAACATTTATTTTTATCTGTTATTACTTTTATGTTGTAAGTTCATGTACTGACACGTTCCATGACCTTGGAGATTTGCTCCTCAATTTGGACCTACGGAACTTGATGAGTAAATAAAAAAAAATTAAAAAATAAATGGGCCTGGCATGCCTTCGCACTGGCCATACTTCACTCACTCATGGTCATCTCCTCCGTCGCAAGGATCCACCCCACTGCCGCTGTCGTTCCCGTTTGTGCTCCGCATTCTGCTGGACTGTCCCAACCTAGCCGTCCTGCAGCGCATTCTTAATCTCCCTGACTCGCTACCCCTCGTGTTAGGACACGATTCCTCAGTAGCTGACAGTTTTACGTTTCATTCATGAAGGGGGCTGTTGTCATTCTCTTTAATGGAGGGCCGCTTAACCTTATCGGGCCATTGAAGGGCTAAAGCAACACACTATTGCCTCCCGTGGGCAGAGGGTCTGGCTGCGACAGTCTGGACTTGGTGGTCCAGCCCGGCTCTCGCCCTACCTGCTCTTTTACTCTTCACCCCCCACCCCTCCTCTCGCGTGATCTGTCAGACTTGCTCCTCTTGTCTCTCTGTGCTTCTCTTACTCTGTCCGTGCTGCTAGTCTTTCCTAGGCGATCTCTGGCATACCTCTGGTAAGTGCAGAGGCTGGGGATGTATGTCCTCTCAATGCACTATGCTCTCTAGATTGTACACCTACCCTACCCTCCTTCCTCTTTCTCCCTTTCTTCTACTTTTTTTCCTTATCGCGCCTCCGTTGATCTTCTATAGGCCTTGGGGCTTTCTTTCCCTGGATTTTGGGCGGTAGGCTATCTCCGTTCTGCAGTCATGTGGACATGCCTGTTGGAGGGAAAAGGGTCTGATGACCTAGTAGTTTGGTCCCTTTAATCATCCAGCCAGCCAGCAACGAAACCAACCAACCTCGCACGCCGACCTCGCGGACGGGTTAATGGCGGCACCCAAGCAGGTTTGTACCAACCTGCAGTAGCTGCATGTCGTTAGATTTCTGTTAGCTGAGGCGTTGAAACCGATCGAATATCGCCGTCGGCCGACAGTGCGATATGATGAAAGTTTGAGTCGAAAACAATTAATATACGAGTGAGCAGGTGAGTTCAAACTGGGTGTAACAAGTGATGAAGACTCGCCACGCCCAGGAAGCTCTGTGTGTGCAGTCACGGAGAACAACATCGCGAGAGCTGAGACCGGGAAACATTGCAGCAACGATCGACATTAGCGTCAGATCAGCCCACCATATTGCTCATGACGTACAGATGTTCACGAAAATGCGTGCTACATCAGAAATGAAAGAAAGGCGCATGAATGTGGCCCGTGAGCTGAAGGGGTACGACGATATTGTAACGGGAGATGGACGCTGGGTGAATTTTCATGAGCCTAAGCAAAAGTGGGCTTGAGTGGACTGAAGACACTCTTCATCTCCTAAACCCAAGAAGGAGCGAACTGAGAGAAGTGCTGGTATGGTCCTGTTGACTTTATTGTAGGACCGTGAGGTAGCAGTGGGACGGGGGACGGGGAATGGCAACTAAACAGGCCGCGTCCTTTTTAAAGGATTTGCGGAAACTACAGAAAACCTAAAGGGGATCGACACTTATCTTGAGTATCGTCGCAAGACAGCTACTTCGTTTGAATTCCTTTTGCTTGTCGAAGACCAGGAACAATATGTAAGATGGTGCGATACGTCGGTTTAAGTCACGGAAATATTTGATCAGCTATGTTGTCGGGCAGCCGTCCACACGTTTGTGGTTGTTCCTCATACTCAGTTCTGGAGCAAAATATAGCATTTGAACACTTTTATACAGATCAGTGGGTGTCAGTGTGCTGCTGTCGTGATCATTTATGGAGATAGACTGAAGTACGGTGAAAGTAAGCGTAGGTGACAAGGTACTGGAAGTACACTGCAGTGTTCGCGGTATCATCTAGGCTGGACTACCGATAAGTGGAAACGTGTCCATTGGTTGGGTGAATCACGTCTCTTGTTAATAGGAGCGATGGTGGTGTCTGGATAGGTAGTCGCCCACGCAAACGGCGGCTCGAAACATGCACCGGGGGCAGGCCTGTGGCTGCAGTATTACGTTATCAGGGACCTGCATCTTGGCTTCATTAGACCTGTGGTGGTAATCGAAGACACCAAGAGAGTTGTGGAGTTCGCGAACACTGTTTGGGACCACCAGCACCCTTTCATTCTTGATGTGTTTCCCGATGGCGATGACAGGTTCCAACAGGATAACTGTCCAGAATGAGATTTTCACTCTGCAGCGGAGTGTGCGCTGATATGAAACTTCCTGGCAGATTAAAACTGTATGCCCGACCGAGTTCGAGTCTCGGTCGGGCACACAGTTTTAATCTGCCAGGAAGTTTCATATCAGCGCACACTCCGCTGCAGAGTGAAAATCTCATTCTGGAAACATCCCCCAGGCTGTGGCTAAGCCATGTCTCCGCTATATCCTTTCTTTCAGGAGTGCTAGTTCTGCAAGGTTCGCAGGAGAGCTTCTGTAAAGTTTGGAAGGTAGGAGACGAGATACTGGCAGAAGTAAAGCTGTGAGTACCGGGCGTGAGTCGTGCTTCGGTAGCTCAGATGGTAGAGCACTTGCCCGCGAAAGGCAAAGGTCCCGAGTTCGAGTCTCGGTCGGGCACACAGTTTTAATCTGCCAGGAAGTTTCATATCAGCGCACACTCCGCTGCAGAGTGAAAATCTCATTCTGGAAACATCCCCCAGGCTGTGGCTAAGCCATGTCTCCGCTATATCCTTTCTTTCAGGAGTGCTAGTTCTGCAAGGTTCGCAGGAGAGCTTCTGTAAAGTTTGGAAGGTAGGAGACGAGATACTGGCAGAAGTAAAGCTGTGAGTACCGGGCGTGAGTCGTGCTTCGGTAGCTCAGATGGTAGAGCACTTGCCCGCGAAAGGCAAAGGTCCCGAGTTCGAGTCTCGGTCGGGCACACAGTTTTAATCTGCCAGGAAGTTTCAGGATAACTGTCAGTGTCACAAAGCCAGAATCGAGCTACTATATAGTCTGAGGAATGCAACAGTGAACATCCAATCGGGCTCACATTTGTCGAATATCCAATTAATCTGGGACGCTACAGGCACCAGCTCCGCGCCCAGAAATGACCGGCGCCTAATTTATGGATATTGCGTGACCCTGCGTAGACAAGCTGTGCTACATACTACCGGAAACCTGCTAAGGGCTATCGGATCTGTGCTGTGCAATATCGCTACTGAATCATGTTCCGAAGGTGAAACAACCTGCTAATTTGCAGATGCTCATATTGTTGTATTTCATCAGTATATTAGACTACAGCGCTGACCTCTGGCGAATGGTGTGCTGACTGAGGGAGAAATGATTGTGCTTCAGTATGCACTCTAACCCTCATTGTCCCTGCGCGAGGTAGACGATGCTGGCAATAGAATAGACACCATTTCTCGACCGAGCGAGGTAGCGCAGTGGTAGCACACTGGACTCGCATTCGGGAGGACGACGGTTCAATCCCGCGTCCGGCCATCCTGATTTAGGTTTTCCGTGATTTCCCTAAATCGCTCCAGGCAAATGCTGGGATGGTTCCTCGGAAAGGGCACGGCCGGCTTCCTTCCCCATCCTTCCCTAATCCGATGAGACCGATGACCTCGCTGTTTGGTCTCTTCCCCCAAACAACCCAACCCAACCATTTCTCGATAACAACGTAGTGGCAGCTCTATGAATTCGTACCTGATCTTCTGTCATACCTACTTGATAAAGACTCAAATGCTGGACGCGTTTTGTAGAACTGCTCAAAGTACTCTCTGAGTCCTGCAGACAATTTCACGTCTTCGATGCACCTTCTACAATTTTACGTGTTCGTTTCATTCTTTTGCAGTTGTCCACGAACTTTTAGATAAATTGATGTGGTACACAAGCGAGTGTGTAGTTGATGAAAAACGTATTACACTGGAGTCAAACAGTAGATTTGAGCTTTACATTTTTAACTTACTTGCTCATTTCCTAGTTAGGAATCGGAATCTTTACTTTGAACATCGGACATTTCGCAAGTATCATTTGGTCTGCACGAATTTTCTGAATCACTTGTGTGTTAATTGCTACACGTAAGTTGTCATCTGCAACCAAACGATGTTCATGAGAAAGTTTTTAGCTGGGAATGTAATTTACACTGTCGCGATGTTTTCGCGCCTATATTCGTTTTTACTTATGTTTTCGTGTGGCAAGCACTTCCATTCTCCGCATCATGGTGAGGTGTTGTGATGCACACGTAACTATAACAAGTATTTTCCACAGATAGCGATGTAAAACACTTTTCAGTTCAGCAAAACACAGTGTGATTGTGGTTTGTTGTGTGTCCCAGCCCAGTCAATGTTCATCAGAGAGTTTGGCACCAAATTTGAATTTTGTTTGCATTTTGTCTTTGTGTGTGTGTATTTATGTGTTTTCTGTGCGCTTCTTAGTTGCACCAAAGAAAGTGAAAAAGAAAGTGGAGATTTTGTAGCTAAATCAGGAAATTAGATAATTATATGCTAAAAAGCAGTCGCTCAACACTGAACTTTACCAAACACATTTAGATTTGGCCTACAAATTTACAATACCAGTTCACTTTGAGGAAATAGCAGAGAGAGAAGAGACATATATTCAGAAAGTAATGCAAGAAAAACGAAAGAAACAAAACAAAAAACTCAACAGAATAATCAACAGCACAAACACACCCGCTAAAAAAATCTCAACCATCAATATAAGTTCCATGACAGTATCATTAACCTAACTGACGTAAATCTTACCAAACAAGAAAAGAGCCTAATAGAAAAAGGACCAAAACACGACATTAACACAAACATATCACACAAAACAATAGAAAACATAACGGAATCAGAACACATTATAAAGGAACAAAAAAGACTGAGCACACCAAATTTTAATACAAACTTGACAAGAGAGTTAGTAGCTGCAGAAATAGCACAGATTATCAGAACACACAAATCCACAATTATTTCTAATCGGCCGGCCGGATTGGCCGAGCGGTTCTAGGCGCTACAGTCTGGAACCGCGCGACCGATAAGGTCGCAGGTTCGAATCCTGCCTCGGCCATGGATGTGTGTGATGTGCTTATGTTAGTTAGGTTTAAGTAGTTCTAAGTTCTAGGGGACTGATGACATCAGATGTTAAATCCCATAGTGCTCAGGGCTATTTGAACCATTTCTAATCACAAAACATCAGAGGACATCACAGCCAGCAAACTAAAACAAAAATTAAAACAGAATAATGCCAAAGTAACAAGAGCAAACAAAGGGAATATTACTGTAATTATGTATGAAAAAGAATACATAGAGAAAACACTAGATTTTCTCAGAGACATCAACATCACAAAAATGATCAGTGGCCCAACAGCAAGATACCAGAAAAACATTCAACAGACACTGAAAAACATCAATAATACATTCTTAAAAGGCCAGTTAAAGAGGATGACACAGAAAAATCCATAAGCACCCACCCTAAATTACCTACCAAAGGTTCACAGGGATAATATCCCATTATGGCCCGTCACGAACTTCGGAAATGCTCCATCCTACCACCAACAAACGCACATACTACTGAAAAAACTGTACACTTTTCATAACAATACGGAAAACACAGGAGTTAATCGACAAATCAATAACATACACATACCGGACACAGCAACCCTCATATCATTCGACGACACATTAATGAACACTTGTATTCCAATAAATGAAGTAATCAACGTCATCATACAAAGATTAAAACAACAAAGAAACACACCAGACACACACATCAATGAAATAACAACCATACACAAGACCATAACATCACAAAATTATTTTGAATTCAACAAAGTATTTTATTCTCAACATGAAAGACTGCCAACGGCATCACCAATCAGTGGCCTCCTAGCTAACATGTTCATGGACAACCTGGAGAACATGATCTTCAGACACATAATAAAACCAAAAAACTACAAAGTTATATACTGGTACCGTCATGTTGATGACATAATATGCCAGATTGATGAACCACATTCACACATAGGATAGCTACACAATGAAATCACCAACTTACACCCAAAAATTAACTTCACACTAGAAACAGATACTAACGACATACTACATTTTCTAGATCCCACCATACATAAAACAAACAACACATACAACTTCACAATATTCAGGAAACCGACAACCACAAGCACCACCTTTCATAACCTATCAAACCACCCATTGACACATAAGCAAGCAAACTTCAGATTCATGCTCCACAGATTAAGCACAACACCCGTGAACAAACAGAACTACACACAAGAACTAAACACAATAAAACAAATAGTAGTAGAAAATGGTTATACTACCCATATGGTAGACAAGTTAAATAAAAAAAACAGTACAAAAATGAACATACCACACACACAAATCCTCACCCAGCACAGAACAACACAAAACACAAACAATGACTTCACACAAGACACAACAGAGCAACAACACACACTTACAAAACGAAATGGCACACACTCACCTACAATAACAAGATTGTTCACAGAATAGGCAACATATTAAAGAAACAGGGACCTTAAATAGGATACAGGATGGAGAACACAACACAGAAAAAGATCAGAACACAAGAAAGACCCATGGATAAAATTAACAGATCAGGAAAATATATGAACTCACATGCAACACTTGCCAGTCAGTGTACATAGGACAAACATGCAGAAATTTCAAAACCAGATAGTCAGAACATCTCAGAGCTTTAAAAAGCAACAGCTCCCATAGCACATTTGCTGGCCACCTTGTAGCCCATAATCACCACCTAACCACAACAGAAACAGACTTAAGAATACTAAAATCCAGCCACAGCCTATACAGAAAACTGATAATTGATGAAGACTTCCATATACAGAAAGCAATAGCAGAAGGAAAACAGGCCTTCAACGAACACACTAAAGGAACTTTACAAATTAAAACACCTTAAAGGACTTTACAAATAAAAACAGCACAAACAGATGAAGTCTACACATACACACACACACACACACACACACACACACACACACACAGACACACAGACACACACACACACACAAACGAAAATATATACACTAACATCTGCAAAGAAATGGTTCAAATGGCTCTGAGCACTATGCGACTTAACTTCTGAAGTCATCAGTCGCCTAGAACTTAGAACTAATTAAACCTAACTAAACTAAGGACATCACACACATCCATGCCCGAGGCAGGACTCGAACCTGCGACCGTAGCGGTCTCTCGGTTCCAGACTGTAGCGCCTAGAACCGTACGGCCACTCCGGCCGGCATCTGCAAAGACGCACCCTTTACACACAAGAGGAATACCATATAAAAAACAACATGCACACCTAAGAAGCGCACAGAAAACACACACACACACATACGCACACACACACACACACACACACACACACACACACACACAAAGATAAAATGCAAAGAAAATTCCAATGTGGCGCCAAACTCTCTGGTGAACACTGACTGGGCTGGGACACACAACAAACCACAATCACACTGTGTTTTGCTGAACTGAAAAGTGTTTTACTACATTATTTGTGGAAAATACTTCTTATAGTTACGTGTTCGTAACAACACCTCACCATGAGGCGGAGAACGGAAGTGCCTTCCACACGAAAACGTAAGTAAAAACGAATATAGGAGCGAAAACATCGCGACAAACTAAATAACAATCTAGAATATAGGTTTACTCTCTGCAAATAACTTTCTCATCAACATCGTTTGGTTGCAGATGACAAGCTACCTGTAGTAATTAACACACAAGTGATCCAGAAAAATTCATGCACACCAAATGTAAAGGTTTATTGTTTGAACTAAAGACTCACATAATTTTATAATCATTTAACAAAAATGTTCACATTACAGAATAAATAAAAACGAAAACCCACTGATGATGGCACAGTGGTGCCAAAACATGTTTGGGTACTGAAGAAGAACCGTGTTTTGCATATCTGGCGGACCTCACGCCCAACAATTTTAACTGCTAACACGGCCAACACAAGGAGCTGCAAATCAAAATGATGAATATGTGTTCTTTTCTGATGAGGCACATTTTGACCTCAGTAGGTGTGTAAACAGAATATGCGGTACTGGAGGAATACAAACTCCAGGCAAATTCACCAGAGACCCCTGCACTCATAGCCGGCCGAAGTGGCCGTGCGGTTAAAGGCGCTGCAGTCTGGAACCGCAAGACCGCTACGGTCGCAGGTTCGAATCCTGCCTCGGGCATGGATGTTTGTGATGTCCTTAGGTTAGTTAGGTTTAACTAGTTCTAAGTTCTAGGGGACTAATGACCTCAGAAGTTGAGTCCCATAGTGCTCAGAGCCATTTGAACCATTTGAACCCCTGCACTCAGACCGCATGGGCATCATTCGCTCTTACTTTTTCCAGGAATACCGTAGTGCTGTAACTGTGAATTCGGATCGTTACTTAACTATGCTGTAATTTTCTAGCTGGCTGTCGAGGCAATGCAATTACAGGATACCTGGTTTCAACATGACTGTGCCACTGCACACACAGGGGCATTACCATGATTTTTTTGAGGCAAAGGTTTCCTAGGAGGCGTATCTCTCAGATGGGGGATGTCAACTGGCCCGCACAATCACCGGACTTCGCCCCACTGCGATTTTTTCTTTGGGGTTACCTGAAGTCAAACGTGTATTGCAACTGTCCCAACACCCTGGAAGATCTACGGAACGACATTGAGGTTGAAAGTGCAAGAATACTAAAAGACGTGCCTGAAAGAGTGCATGAGAATGTCAGAAAACGACTGCGGCAGTGTGTGGATTGTGAAGGTAGACATTTGCCAATTATACTGTTTAAACCATGTAATTTGAAACTTCCATTTCTGTCCAACACGAGACAAATAAAAACGTAAGTTGCTAAGCGTTCATTATTTTTTTATTTCATTCGCAAAGAAGCAATTTACCGTGCTCCACCCTGCGTTTTGTATCTTCAGCCATAAAGGTTTTAAATGCTTAACGTTAAATATTTCACAGAATAACATGTAGCTGTTGCGCTTTATAGGACGCGACGTGATTGGGAAAGACGTGTGTGAACTGCCTGCCGCTGATTCCCTATTA
Organism: Schistocerca nitens; assembly: GCF_023898315.1. NCBI lineage: Eukaryota > Metazoa > Arthropoda > Insecta > Orthoptera > Acrididae > Schistocerca > Schistocerca nitens. The sequence continues at coordinate 488,324,016 of NC_064622.1, forward strand.
GTTGGTGCATTAACCGCACCTGCCAATCGGCTGTTCGCGTAAACTTGGTGGTATCGGATTTCTTCACATCTAGCAGAGGTTTCGATAGCTATGTACAATAGCTTGCCGCTTTTGGGCAACAAGGGAATGGCACAGACCACTAGAGTGACAGATTTCGATATAAATTAGATATACAGGTTGGTCAGAAATAGCCTGAAAAGCTTCTAAAGCTGTTGTAGCGTAGACTGCGATGAGAAACAATTGATAACAAAAAAAAATGCGACACGCTGAGCCGTCTCCGAGTTAATTACCATTCAGGTTAGGCAATAAGGTTGTTGCACGTGCATGCTCAGGAGGTCCGCCATATACAGTTAGTATTTGTTTTTGTCATAAAGTAGATAATGGCGGACGAGACTGCTAATCCTTTGGGTCGGGATCGGTCCTTACTATAGTCCCATATCCGATTTTTGCATCTCTCTCTTGTTCGGTTTTAGGAAACCAAACGAAGAATACGTTTGCGGCACAGTCTCTGGCGGATCGCCCGAAGTTTTGCACGCAACAGCCTGATTATTTCTTAACACATTCTACCCTGAAAGGCCCTTAGAACCTCCTCAGTCAGTTTCTGGCCACGGTGTATTCATTGAAATAAGACACGAAAATGAGAGGTGGCTTGTAAACCTGCCATTAAAAAGATGGATCCACTCAGAATTAAGAAATAACTTATTACGAAAATGTCTTGCTGTAGGTCAAGGCAAAACAATAAATATCGCTGAACACAGGGACGAAACATGAACAACCTCTCAGAGATGAGTTCCCTAGCAGAAAATCAGAAAGAAACCTGAATTTTTGCACGCCACGGCCTGATTATTTCTTAGCACATTCTACCCTGAAAGGCCCTTACAAACTTCTCAGACTGTTTCTGGCCACCGTGTATTCATTAAAATAAGACATGGAAATGAGAGGTGGCTTGTAAACCTGCCATTAAAAAGATGGATCCACTCAAAATTAATGAAATAACTTATCACGCAAATGTCTCGCTGTAGGTCAAGACAAAACAATAAATATCGCTGAACATAGGGACGAGACATGAACAACCTCTCAGAGAGAGTGTCCTAACAGAAAATCACAAAGAAACTTGAGAATTTTAATCAAAAGAGAAATAATTACTATTAAAAACAGTCTTGATCACGATTTATTTAACAAGGTGACCGCTTTCGACCACTACTGTGGTCATCTTCAGACTATTGAGTAGGAACCTCTTTCTGTTGGAGAATGCATTCAAAAGAGAAATGATCAACAGAAACGAGATCTCACTGAAAGCCCAGAGACTAATTTGAGTCATTATGGAAAGATAGTGATGATGTTTGGTTTGTGGGGCGCTCAACTGCGCGGTTGTCAGCGCCCGTACAAACTCCCAACCTCTGCTTAGACCAATCCCGCCACTTTCATGAAAGATGATGAAATGATGGGGACAACACAAACACCCAGTCATCTCGAGGCAGGTGAAAATCGGACCCGGGACTCCGTGCTCGGGAAGCAAGAACGCGACCGCGAGACCACTAGCTGCGGACAGTATGGAAAGAGTCGCAATGTCCGTCGCTCTGTTGCTATTCACGAAGTGGCTTCATCCTGGAATTGGAACGAAAGAGGCCGCTGAGAGTGGGTGTCCACACTTCCGCCAGTTCGGTTGCACGTCGAGAGTAGGCGTCCCCCGGTAGAAAGACGTTCACGTTCCCGCATCCACCCTATCAGGCGGTTCCCGGGGCTCGATTCCCGGACGGGTCGGTGATTTTCTCCGGTCGCACACTGGGTCTCAACTTCCCCTCATCTTCTTATCGTCATCACCTCCATGGCGTCACATGACTAAGCCTAGGTAACTTCGTAGCAGCGTACGGCGTGACCCTAAAGAATATTCTGAATTGACTAAGGACACTGTAGTATCGTCTTTCCACTGTTGAGATGGTTGTGTAGGCACGTACCGAAAGCCAAAGAAAATAACAGGCGGTGGCGGCTAGAATCTGTTCCGGCCGGTGACGGTTCAGCCTCCCCGTTCAGGAGTTGGGGAGACTGAGGTGGCACCAGTAGATGTGGCTTGAAACTTTCAACTAACGTCTCGCAATCTCAGCAGAATTTCGCCAACGTGCCTATAATTAACAAAAATCTGTCCTCCTGAAAATTTCTCCGGCCCCAGAAGCCCATAGTTCCTTATTCAGGCTGGCCATTGTTCGTCAGATTGTTGGGGAAAATTGATTTAATACCATTTATTCATTGATTAAATGGTTCAGATGGCTCTGAGCACTATGGGACTTAACATTTGAGGTCATCAGTCCCCTAGACTTAGAACTACTTAAACCTAACTAACCTAAGGACATTACACATCATTGCCCGAAGCAGGATTCGAACCTGCGACCGTAGCGGTTGCGCTGTTCCAGACTGAAGCGCCTAGAACCGCTGGGCCATTAATTAATTAATTTTATACTATTTTGCATTAATAGCTCGATCAACCTGTGGTTGCTGTCATTTGATTCGTAATTTTACAAGCAATACGAAACTGCGACAACTCTCTGTTTGTCAGAAGACTCGACATGGTTGCAGTCGTGGCTTCACCACTCCTCGTCTACATCTCTGAGTTACAACTTAATTTGTAATCAAACTTTTGAAGCTGTTTTGTACGTGGGACTTCCATTGTGTAGAGATATAGATGGGATGCAGAGGTACTGGTCTAATCCACTTTGATTGAAACCGATACTTCACCTAACACAACAAGAGGAATGGGCCACAGCGTGTGCCGCTGTTGGGACCTCCGTGCAACGTCGAACTCACAACACGAAGTACTGAGATAATTGTGCACTGCAAAGTAAAACGCCTGTGGTGTAATAAACCGTCAAAGCAAAGTTCAAAACATGGTATGATCGATACAGAATATCATCATCACGGAGCTACTATCGATATAAAGCCGTCCGTGAATCACTCTAGTCAGACACATGCACGGTGCATGTAGTATCAGGGAGCCTGCTGTCCATGTGTAGGATGGAGAAGGTATGAGATCTGTGTCAGTTTTACCGAGGGCAGACTGTTATGTCCCGGAGGCTCGGCTCGAGCATTTCGAAACTGCACGATTTGTCGGACGTCAACGAGTGCTCTGATGGATGTCTTCAACACGTCCCGAAACCAAAGTGAGACAACGTCCAGACGTCGTGGGGTTGGGCGGCCGCACCTCATTGTGATCTCAGATGTAGGTCGGACAGACTGGTTAAACAGGGCAGGCGGTGAAATGTGGTGGAACTAACATCAGACTTTGGTGCAGAGCCAAAGTGTGTCTGAACGCACAGTGCACCGAAAACTCCTGTAGATGGGCCTCCGCAACCGACGACCGATGCATATGCCAATGTTAACACCACGATCGTGGCAACTATGAGTGATACGGTCACGTGATGTTAGCCTTGGACGTTAGCACTATGGTCGAGCGTTGCATGTTCTGATGAATTACGATACCTTCATCATGTGGATGGGATGGCGCGAATACGTCGCCTTCCAGGGTAACAGCTCCTTGACGCCTGTACGGCGGGTCGGATTCAAACTGGCGGTGGGTCCATTACGCTCTGGAGAGCATTGATGTGGGCATTCATGGGTCCAGTGGAGCTCATGCAAGGCACCATGAGGCCAAGGAGTATCGTACACAGGCTGCAGACCACGTACACCCCTTCATAGCCGTCATGTTTCCTGACGGCAGCGGCATTTTCCAAGAAGATAATGCGTCGCGTTACAAGGCCAGGACTGTGATGGAGTGGTTCGAGGACCACAGTGGTGATGTGCTGGCCCACCAGCTCGCCAGATCCGAACCCGATCGAACACATCTGGGATGTGATTGAACATGGCGTCAGAGCCCATCGGACCCCGTCCCGGAATTTAGGGGAATTAGGTGACTTTTAGGTGCAGGTACGGTGCCAACTTTCTGCAGTGACCTATAATTGCTTCTATACCAAGACGCGTCCCCGCTGTTATCCGTGCCAAAGGTGGACATATCGGCTATAGGGTAGGTGGTCATAATGTTCTGGTTGATCAGTGTGCAGGATAGCATGTAGTCAGTCTGGGTAAGCGAGACTGGCAGTGTCGGCACGGCCGGGCTCCAGCAGCGCGCCGCGCCGTGCCGTGCTGGACTGGACTGGACCAGTGGGCGCGTTTCCGGGAAAGCGCCGGTTCCGGCCCATTAGCGCCACGGCGCGCCGCAATCGCCGCCCCCGCATCTCTCAGCGCGGGGTAGCTGCGCCCCGGCATCCAGCAGCCTGCCGCTCCAGCAGTTTCCGAGCACAGCAAGCACTGTAGGAAGTGTCCGCGAGCTGATCCGGCCCGACACGCGACGAGAAAGCGATCGTGGAGGAGCAGTTTGTCGCGTTTCATAGCGACAAAACGTACAATTCTACGTCCCACAACATTCCGAAACGCGAAACGCTGAAACAGACAAGTCAGATTTTCACCTCGTGCAGAGAAACATGGCCAGTCGCATGCAGTGTCGCTTTCTAAGCCAGAAGCAGAACGTTGGAGACGCCATATTCTATTTGGTAGTTCATAGCTGAATCTCTTATATATGTTGGGTTTTATAACTTACGTCCTATGAATATGTGCTGTTTCTAACAAGGGAACCTCCCCATCGCACCCCCCTCAGATTTAGTTATAAGTTGGCCCAGTGGATAGGCCTTGAAAAACTGAACACAGATCAATCGAGAAATAAGGAAGAAGTTGTGTGGAACTATGAAAAAAATAAGTAAAATATACAAACTGAGTAGTCCATGTGCAAGATATGCAACTTCAAGGATAACGTGAGCTCAGGAGCGCCGTGGTCCCGTGGTTAGCGTCGGGAGCTGCGGAACGAGAGGTCCTTGGTTCAAGTCTTTCCTCGAGTGAAAAGTTTTCTTTCTTTATTTTCGCAAAGTTATGATCTGTCCGTTCGTTCATTGACGTCTCTGACCACTGTAATAAATTTAGTGTCTGTGTTTTGCGACCGCACCGCAAAACCGTGCGATTAGTAGACGAAAGGACGTGCCTCTCCAATGGGAACCGAAAACATCTGATCGCCAGGTCATAGGTCACCCGATTCCTCCACAGGAAAACACGTCTGCTATATTCTATACGACAATGGTGACGGCATGTGCGTCACATGACATGAATATGTTGTCGACCCACCTAACTTGTACACTTGGCGAATGGGTAAAAATATTCTTCTACCTTGCCCGATTTGGGTTTTCTTGTGGATGTGATAATCACTCCCAAAAAAGTGATGAAGACATAAGAGTTTGTCACATAAACTGCAACAAATGAATGCAACAGTTTCAAAGTCGCACAGTTTTCCCTGTTCTCTGTCAAAACATATGTTTTTAACGTTTTCGTACAACGTCCCCATACTACGGCGCAGTTACCTCGCGTCGGACGGACAGATAATAATTGTCTGAAAATGAGAAATTAAAGTTTTCACTCGTGGGGAGACTTGAACTAAGCACCTCTCGTTCGGCAGCTCCTCACGCTAACCACGGGACCACGACGCTCCTGGGTTCAGATTGTCCTTGATGTTGCCTATCTTGCACATGGACTACTCAGTTTGTATATTTTGCTTATTTTTTTCATAGTTCCACGCAACTTCTTCCTGTTGTCTCGATTGATCTGTGTTCGGTTTTGTGCCAACTTATAACTAAATCTGACGGGGGTGCGATGGGGAGGTTCCCTTGTAAGCACCAGCATGGCAAGAATCTCTCGAAAAAGTGTTGCCTTTGTTGTGCTTATAAAATGATCGTTTTAACAAAATGAAGAAAAACGTTGTATTGATGGATAAAGAATTTTCGTAATTGATTGTTGTCGTATTATAACCCGCGTAGTACGAAAGTGTACCAATCAAGGCAATGTCGCATTGAAGCTTCATGAAAAGCACGCCGTCCTTGTTTCGACTTTTTATAATAAATAGTCAGTGAATAACATATACGCGGTTAAACCCTGCATGAGGTTCTAACACATGGTCACTAACAACGTTAAATTGCCTGCAGTGTAGTGGTTCAAATGGCTCTGAGCACTATGGGACTTAACATCTGTGGTCATCAGTCCCCTAGAACTTAGAACTACTTAAACCTAACTAACCTAAGGACATCACACACATCCATGCCCGAGGCAGAATTCGAACCTGCGACCGTAGCAGTTGCGCGGCTCCGGACTGAGCGCCTAGAACCACTAGACCACCGCGGCCGGCAGTGGATAGAACTCTTAAGCGCTTGGTTCACATCTAGCTGTAGCCAAATATTGTCTTATTCACCTACATGTTTCTAAAACATTGTGGGGCTTTGTTATTAAGCAATGGAACTTCTTTCTGTAGGCCCTAATATTCTATGTGTATACAGGGTGTCCCAGGAGGAATGGTCAGTATTGATGGATACGATAGGACCGGCAATTCGATGCAAAATGTCAGCTAAACATGGCGTCTAAAATACATACCTTAATGCACTTGTTCAGTAGTACAATTGTGTTCCACAGCAGCGAAGGTGAACGAATGTTCTGTGCTCTTAACGTATACACTTTAGACGCCATGTTTATTAAAAATTGTGCTTCTAATAATCGTTATTATTAATAATATTGACCATTCCTCCTGGGGCTCCCTGTATAATAGCGCCCTGTGTCAGGAGCGAGTTTGTTCGTTTTGTGGACACTACAGGATATATCGTCCAACGAATTCCAGGATTGCTCTCTAAGTCACTGCCTGATTCGATCGCAGTTCAGTACTTATTTATTTACTCATTCAAAGAATTTTATATGATTTCCGCACTTTACACATACTGTGTGGGTGTACACACATATACACGTATTAATGTACGATACATACACACACAAGCAAACTTACATGATGTATAGAAAATTTAACAGTGATGTTGCAGTAAATAAATTTTTGTTTTGGCTTTACCAACAAGAGAGGTAGGATTAGGTGCATTAGAATATTTTGTTCTACGTTATTTAACGTCTATATTCCACAATTGAAAATCCTGCTACTCAACTGAAGCAGTGATACAGTAAGGAGGACCTGAGACCTTTACTAAAAAGTGAGAATGGTGAAATAATTTTTTAATCTTATGTGGAAGACTATTGTAAATTTTTATCGCTAGTGTCCTTATAGAGTGGACACAAAATTTCTTTCTGTAGGATACTGAAGTCTCTTTTATGTATTCTACAAGCAGAACAACATAACTAGGCAACGAACAAAGGAAAAAATGCGCGTTCAGTAGTGTGAACGTAGCCATTTTATGCGCTCTCTTCTTCGTAAACAAAGCGTGTGATTTGCCAGTCAGACACAGCTGACAACAGCCTCTCGAGAGCGCTGCAGTAACACATTACGATGAGGAGCACAACCTGTTTCTAAGCGCAAATCGCTATCGATATAAATGTTCTCTGTAGGAATCAACATATATCGTGTGAAACATAGCTCGCTCTGTTCGTCGGCTACATCCTGACACCCGAGCCCAGTTTCATGTCGTGTTGCTTGACCTCCGTGTTAGATATACCGGGTCATCAAAAAGTCAGAATAAATGTGAAAACTTAATAAACCACGGAATAATGTAGATAGAGAGGTAAAAATTGACACACATGCTTGGAATGACATGGGATTTTATTAGGTCTGATTTGATTTCTTTTGGGGAAGGAGACCAGACACCGAGGTCATCGGTCTCATCGGATTAGGGAAGGGCGGGGAAGGAAGTCGGCCGTGCCCTTTGAAAGGAGCCATCCCGGCATTTGCCTGGAGCGATTTAGGGTTTTATTAGGACCACATCTACCGTTATCGGGCCTTTTTTCTCCGAGGAAATGCGTGACTCTGGTTTTGTAACTGCTACCGTGACGGGTGAGAGGTACGCCGATGTGTTACAGAATCGCATCATAGCCAGCATGGCTGATAAACACCTGCTGGAACGTACGATGTTTATGCAGGATAGCGCTCCACCCCATATTGCTAGACGCGTGAAAGATTCTTGCGCGCGGCGTTTGGTGATGATCGTGTGCTCAGCCGCCACTTTCGCCATGCTTGGCCTCCCAGGTCCCCAGGCCTCAGTCCGTGCGATTATTGCCTTTGGGGTTACCTGAAGTCGCAAGTGTATCGTGATCGACCGACATCTCTAGGGATGCTGAAAGACAACATCCGACGCCAATGCCTCACCATAACTCCGGACATGCTTTACAGTGCTGTTCACAACATTATTCGTCGACTACAGCTATTGTTGAGGAATGATGGTGGACATGTTGAGCATTTCCTGTAAAGAACATAATCTTTGCTTTGTCTTACTTTGTTATGCTAATTATTGCTATTCTCATCAGATGAAGCGCCATCTGTCGGACATTTTTGAGCTTTTGTATTTTTGCGGTTCTAATTAAACCCCATCTCATTCCAAGCATGTGTGTCAATTTGTACCTCTCTATCTACACTATTCCGTGATTTATTCAGTTTTCAAATTTATACTGAGTTTTTGATCATCCGTTAGTTCCGCACTGCCGCATAATGAAAATACGAGCGTACAGAAAACTACTCCTGCTGTATCACTGTATTCCTAACAAACAGAACACAGCATATCATTCTTAACGGACAGAAATCTTCAGACACGAAAGAAACTCTGGGTGTACGTCAAGGGACTGTTAATAGGACAGCTGTTGGGTTGGTGCACAACATCGCAAATTTTTCGATAAGGATGATAAACAAAGCAGATACACATAACAGGGACCTTAATCATCAGTAAACTATAGCGACGGAAACAATAACGAAATTGCGAGAAGGACTTCTGCGACATAAGCGAAACTTGGCAGGTGTCTTTCTATATCTGAAAGATGATGTCTATTCAGATTTCACGCCAGTCGCATAAGAGTGGCGCTAGAAGCACCACTATGAAGATTCAAATGAGGTTTGCTTTAAAATACACGCTTTAACGGTCGTTAACGTATTTATCGTTGAGACAGGACATAGTGAGTTGATCAGTAATGTTCAAATGTGTGTGAAATCTTATGGGACTTAACTGCTAAGGTCATCAGTCCCTAAGCTTACACACTACATAACCTAAATTATCCTAAGGACAAACACACACACACACACACACACACCCATGCCCGATCGAGGACTCGAACCTCCGCCGGGACCAGCCGCACAGTCCATGACTGCAGCGCCTCTGACCGCTCGGCTAATCCCGCGCGGCAGTTGATCAGTAATAGCTGACCCAAGCTACTCCAGCGTGCTGGAAGATCGTAAATGCTTAGTTCACGTTAGTGGAGAAAGCCTTGAAAACGACAAAGACACCATTATCAACACATCACTCACTTTGAACGAGATCTTGTAATAGGGCTGGAGGTTTCTTGTCCGATATTGCAGAAAGACTGGGCAGGAATGCAGCCACTGTACACAGCTGCTGGCAGCGGTGGACACCAGAATGTATGGTCGCAAGAAGATCTAGCTCCGGACCCCACGTGGCACTGCCGGGAGGGAAGACGTGTTCTGCGTGTGGCTCTGGCGCATCGTACTGCGTCCGCAGCAGCGATTTGGGCACCAGTTGGCACCAGAGTGACACAACCAACTGTTACAAATCGGTTACTTCAAGGACAGCTCCGAGACAGACGCAATGTAACATGCATCCCACTACCTCCAAACCATCGCCTTTGCAACATCAGAGGTGTTAAACGAGAGCTCACTGGAGGGCAGGGTGGAGGTCTTTTGTGTGTTCTTGTGAAAGCTGCTGCTGCCTCCGCGCCGTGATGGCTGTTTGTTGGTTAGTAGGAGGCCAGTTGAGAACCTGCTACCAACCTGTCTCCGTGCTAGGCACACTGGACCTACACCTGGAATTATGTTCTGGAGTGCGATTTCGTATGACACTCTCGTGGTTACTCCACTCACACTGACTGCAAATTTGTACTTTGGTGATTCGACCTGTTGTGCTGCCATTCGTGGTCAGAACTTCAGGGATTGCTTTTCCAACAGGATAATGCTCGCCCACATACCGCTGTTATAGCTCAACATGCTCTACAGATTGTCGAATGTTGCCATGGTCTGCTCCATCACCAGACCTGTCTCCAATCGACATCATCGGACAACAGCATCCACGAACAGCACTAACTGTCCCTGTATTGACCTACCAAGTACAACAGGCATGTCGCAATTGCAGTGGCTTATCTTGCGCTTACCTTACCCTGTGATCTTGCAATGCTAATCATTTAAAATGTATTTCCGAAAATTCATTACTTGTTGTTGTTGTTGTGGTCTTCAGTCCTGAGACTGGTTTGATGCAGCTCTCCATGCTACTCTATCCTGTGCAAACTTCTTCATCTCCCAGAACCTACTGCACCCTACATCCTTCTGAATCTGCTTACTGTATTGATCTCTTGCTCACTCTACGATTTTTACCCTCCACGCTGCCCTCCAATGCTAAATTTGTGACCCCTTGATGACTCAGAACATGTCCTACCAACCGATCCCTTCTTCTAGTCAAGTTCTGCCACAAACCCCTCTTCTCCCCAATTCTGTTCAATACCTCGTCATTAGTTATGTGATCTACCCATCTAATCTTCAGCATTCTTCTGTAGCACCACATTTCGAAAGCTTCTATTCTCTTCTTGTCCAAAGTGTTTATCGTCCATGTTTCACTTTCATACATGGCTACACTACATACAAATACTTTCATAAATGACTTCCTGACAAATCTATAGTCGATGTTAACAAATTTCTCTTCTTCAGAAACGCTTTCCTTGCCATTACCAGTCTACATTTTATATCCTCTCTACTTCGACCATCATCAGTTATTTTGGTCCCCAAATATCAAAACTCCTTTACTACATTAAGTGTCTCATTTCCTAATCTAATTCCCTCAGCATCACCCGACTTAATTCGAATACATTCCATTATCCTCGTTTTGCTTTTGTTGATGTTCATCTTATAGCCTCCTTTCAAGACACTGTCCATTCCGTTCAACTTCTCTTCCAAGTCATTTGCTGTCTGTGATAGAATTACAATGTCATCGGCGAACCTCAAAGTTTTTATTTCTTCTCCATGGATTTTAATACCTACTCCGAATTTTTCTTTTGTTTCCTTTACTGCTTGCTCAATATACAGATCGAATAACATCGGGGAGAGGCTTCAACCCTGTCTCACTCCCTTCCCAACCACTGCTTCCCTTTCATGCCCCTCAACTCTTATAACTGCCATCTGGTTTCTGTACAAACTTTCATTACTACAAATTATTTATTTGTTGGTGTTGCGATTTTTTTTCGTCGTTGCATGACAAGTGCGAATCTACCCACACCAGATTTCTAACCCCATTGTATTTACCCACATCCTCTCGAATAATCATCCTTAATTCAGCATGCTATTCATTCATGGTCGTATTACTATTTGCTTGAAATTACGAGTACTTGCTTGAAATGTTTGTTTTCTCTTTAACGCTTGCTTTGTTCCATTTATTTATTTTTTTTTTGTTTTACCCCTTTCAGTAGTCCACCCTTAGTTAAACAGTTATCCATTTTATCTACGTGCGTGTGACACTGCTGCAAGTTATGCAGCATACCATATGACGTTGCGGTTATCGTTACTATTGTAAGTGCATTCGCAAAACACGATTATATAAGGCTATACAGTTTACTAGTAAACTTTGTGCCGAATCAGGACTCGAACCCGCATCTCCTACTTTTCGCGAACGGTCGTGTTATTCGTCTCGGCCATCCGAGCAAGCCTCCAGGGCCGTACGAAAAAGAAAGAAGATTGTGTTTAATATCCTGTCGACATCAAGGCCATTGGTAACGGAGCACAAGCTCAGATTGTGTCAAGGACAGGGAAGGAAATTGGCCGTGGCCTTTACAATGCAACCGTCCCGGAATTTGCCTGGATCGATTTAGAGAAACTACAGAAAACCTAAATCTGGATGGCCGGACTCGGGTTTGAACAGTCGTCCTCCCAAATGCGAGTCCAGTGTGCTAACTACTATGCCATCTCTCTCGGTAGCTTCGGTATGTCCTATTATCTACGACCCAAAGTGCTCGCCTACAAATCGTGTGATTCCCGTGCTGGGAGAGACGTTGTTTTGCTCGTCAGATTGCCTTGCTTTGGCATGACATACTAGTTTAATAAGTCACAGCTGCAAAATACTAACGCTAATTGTTTACAGGCGAATGGAAAAACTGATAGAAGCCGACCTCGGGGAAGATCAGTTTGGATTCCATAGAAATGTTGGAACACGTGAGGCAATACTGACCCTACGACTTATCTTAGAAGAAAGATTAAGGAAAGGCAAACCTACGTTTCTAGCATTTGTAGACTTAGAGAAAGCTTTTGACAATGTTGATTGGAATACTCTCTTTCAAATTCTGAAGGTGGTGGGGGTAAAACACAGGGAGCGAAAGGCTATTTACAATTTGTACAGAAACCAGATGGCAGTTATAAGAGTCGAGGGGCATGAAAGGGAAGCAGTGGTTGGGAAGGGAGTGAGACAGGGTTGAAGCCTCTCCCCGATGTTATTCAATCTGTATATTGAGCAAGCAGTAAAGGAAACAAAACAAAAATTGGGAGTAGGTATTAAAATCCATGGAGAAGAAATAAAAACTTTGAGGTTCGCCGATGACATTGTAATTCAGTCAGAGACAGCAAAGGACATGGAAGAGCAGTTGAACGGAATGAACAGTGTCTTGAAAGGAGGGTATAAGATGAACATCAACAAAAGCAAAACGAGGGTAATGGATGTAGTCGAATTAAGTCGGGTGATGCTGAGGGAATTAGATTAGGAAATGAGACACTTAAAGTAGTAAAGGAGTTTTGATATTTGGGGAGCAAAATAACTGATGATGGTCGAAGTAGAGAGGATATCAAATGCAGACTGGCAATGGCAAGGAAAGCGTTTCTGAAGAAGAGAAATTTGTTAACATCGAGTTAACATGTCAGGAATTCGTTTCTGAAAGTATTTACATGGAAGTGAAACGTGGACGGTAACTAGTTTAGACAAGAAGAGAATAGAAGCTTTCGAAATGTGGTGTTACAGAAGAATGCTGAAGATTATATGGGTAGATCACATAAGTAATGAGGAGGTATTGAATAGAATTGGGGAGAAGAGGAGCTTGTAGCACAACTTGACTAGAAGAAGGGATCGATTGGTAGGACATGTTCTGAGACATCGAGGGATCACCAATTTACTATTGGAGGGCAGCGTGGAGGGTAAAAAGCGTAGAGGGAGACCAAGAGATGAATACACTAAGCAGATCCAGAAGAATGTAGGTTGCAGTAGGTACTGGGTGATGTAGAAGCTTGCACAAGATAGAGTAGCATGGAGAGCTGCATCAAACCAGTCTCAGGACTGAAGACCACAACGACAACAACAACAACAACAACAACAACAACTGTAGGGCAGTGTCTGTGTTTTACAGTGCCTGTATAGTTCGATGATGTGACGCTGCTGACGATTGACGGGGCCGTATGAAACCTTGACACGCATTCGCGAATTGTGAATACCATTGCACAGCGTCTGTATGATTTACTAGTAACATATGAAGATTTGTGTCGGAGCGGGACTCGAACCGTGACTTCCCACTTTACTCGAGCATGCGTGTCCGAAGCGGCGTTGCATCGAACTATGCTGGCACTGTAGGAACAGGCACTGCTCTACTGTGTTATCCTTACTGGCTGCTCTATTGCGTGTCATCAGTTCAAATTTTAATCCTTATTGTTTAGTCTTTACCATTTCTAGGTGCACGAAATGTCTTATGTTTGCAATGTCTGCATATTCTGGAATATTCGATGACTGTGTAAAAAGCAGCAATTTCCGTTCAGGAGGTAGTTCTACTATGTTGGTGTCTGTAATAAAGGTGCTTTCAGTGTTAAGTGATGTACTTTAGGACGATCTCCTTTCGGATTTAGAGTTGATTGTTGCTACGATGTGACACTGCTTGTTGGAGACGCCATGTAGTTCAAAACTCCTGTATCATTGAGTCTCCAATTAGGCGACGTAAAAACCGTCGCCCACACGGGCATAACCTACAATACATTTAGTGTATCGTACCCGAGTTTCATATGTTCAGTAAGCCAATCGATTTACAAACAGCAAAAAGTCAGCTGCACATCAGCGATCCATCAGGGTTTTCCGAAGACGCTCGTCAGAACCCGAAGGAATAACGGAAAACATTCCACCGAGTCGACAATTATAACAGGTAGGATGAGGTGTTTCGCAAATATGTACTTTTCCCTGGACGGTACATTCAAGCAGTGGCTCGAGATCAGAAAATAGAAGCTCGATACCTGGAACAAATTCCTAGTCGAATTGGAAAAAAATTTTGGTGACAATCTGCAGCAAGTCTGGTTACTGGAAGGACAACTGAACAACAGAGCCAAACGTCATGGGGAAATGATACAGTCTTAATCAAAGAGTATTTTGGCCCTGTGTCGCATTGTGGATCCAAATATGACTCAAGCGGACAAAATTTTAAAAATGATTAAAGGAATCTCAGAAGACATGGACCTGGCTCTTCTGGTAAATGATGTCACATCGAAAGAACAATTTTCGAAGAAGTGTAAGCGATTCGAGTCGGACGAAAGAGTCGTCACCGACTCCCGAATGTGGTCCCTTTGGCAGTTGTACAATACAAACACGACCTCGCATCTGTCATATGCCAGGTTCTAAGGGAAGGGATGTAGCAGCAAATGGCAACGGGAATTATGAGATCGATGACACAAGAAATAGCAGACGTCAGTGTTAACCTCATACGACAGGAGGGAAGGAAGGATGTTGAAGAAGAGACGTATCGATCTTAAGCGCCAGAAATGATGACTCGATCAATTCCGACTTATACCACAGTCATCAGACGACAATCCAGCATCCTGCCAACGCAGGTACATTCAACTGCTACGCCAGGTATAACGGTCCGTAGAATAGCAGACACTGGAAGGTCAGTTGACAACACGCCGGCCTGTTTCCTATGTCGACACCCTGGACACGTTGAACGTTATTTCAGAGAAAGAAGGTTAACAACCATAAAAGTTCTGTTAAAGCCAGTTAACAGCAAATGAGTATAGTCAACCTGTGGGACGAAACCTATCGCCGTACCCTACATGAGGTCTCTACCAAACACGCAGTAATCGATTTCCTTCGCCTCACACAGGTACCACCTGCTTTCCTAGCTGCCGAATAAAGCGAAACTAACCGACGTGACCATCTAAGGAGCTGAGACCGCCACAGATGAAAATCCTCCATGAACGACACTCGTCGATATGTCAGGAAACCTCGTCGATCTCTTCATCGACGCCCAATCGGGCCGGGCTCTGGACGACTTGGCTTCATTTCTGTAATGTTGTATACTTATCGTCGTCAGCTAAAGAAGACTATATTCCGTACTATAACAGCGGCTGTGCTGAAGGTCGTAAATTGGAAATACATTCTGTCAGCGTAATATATATTGCAAGAATAACTATCAATAGCAGAACACAGACACTGTGAATTAGTCATTTTAACGCAGGAATCGCAAGTAGCCATAATGAAGATCTTAGCTCCAGACTGACGAAACTGTTCTGACATCCACACATAATAAAGATTGTTCTGGGTGGTTATTTGTCGTTGAAGACACTGTTGTCCCGCCTTCCTCAACAAGACTAGTTCCAGTCGTCAGTCTAGACTGTGAAGGCTTTTTCGTTTCGAATTTTGGCCTTTTCAGATTAATCACGTTTTATATTCCATCGGACAGACGGCGTGAAACGTCTGTAAGGAAACATACTTTTTTGCACTATGGTATGGGAACGTTTTCTCGGTTTTCTCGTCATTCTGGAAGGTAAAACGGATCAACACAAATACGAGTTCTGTTCAAAATATTCCGGAACATTCGTAACCTCGCTCAAATTTGGAACGAAACGAGGTTTGCATCCCTGCACACGCATTTTTTTAGTGTGTAACTGCCAGAAGCTTCATTGTTGTACGTCTGTTAGACTTTACTCAATGCTGCATTGAGTAGTATTTTGTGTTGCACATTTGACAATTTCGAGTTGGTAGAGGTAGATGAGCAACGCGGCCGCATTAAATTTTGCGTGAAACTCAAGAAACCCTTACAGAGACACACCAAACGATGCAGGAAGCCTACTGTGATGAATGCTTAAGCCATACTCTATGTTACGAATGGTTCACACAGTTTAAAAATGGCCAGATGAAGTTAAAGTTGACTCTCGGTCAGGACATCCTTCAACGTCATATCAGGAACGTCAACGAAATTGTGCGTGACATCGCAGTCCTATTGTCCGAGAGCTTTCAGTTGAATGGGGCATGAAATCCTGACACAGCATCTTGGAATGCATGGTGTTGCCACCAAGTCCGTCCCACCGCTCATGAGTCTAAACCAGAAACGCCTTCACCTTGCAATCTGTGAAGAGCTTTTGATCGCACAAATGAGAACGAGATGTCCTTTAAGAGAATAATAACTGGTGGTAAGACATGACTCTATGGTTATGATAGTATTGCAACAAATCAGATACTGGTGCACACTGCATTGTTGCCAGATGTATCCAAGATGATGTCATCCAACATAGTGGCATGTAGACTTGGCAACACTGCATGACGTCATCCAAGATGGCGGCGATGACGTCATTCAATATGGCGGATTTTGGTGGGAAGTTTGAATTTTGGTGGGAAGAAAAAATGGTTCAAATGGCTCTGAGCACTATGGGACTTAACATCTAAGGTCATCAGCCCCCTAGAACTTAGAACTACTTAAACCTAACTAACCTAAAGACATCACACACATCCATGCCCGAGGCAGGATTCGAACCTGCGACCATAGTGGTCGCGCAGTTCCAGAGGTGGGAAGGAGGTCACCTCCACGAACCTAACCTCCTCTTCTCCCTAACTGAGGTTAGTCCAAGTGTCGTTTCTTTCAACCAATTTTCTTAGGTTGGTAGCGAAAACCGAAGTGACCTTTCTTTACTGCCAAAATTCAAAGTTGACGTCAGTTCCTATGAAGAGGTGGCAGTCGGGTGACTTAGGTTAGTGGACATAGGCCAAGTGACCTATCTTCCCGTGATTTTCTTAGCTTGGTAGAGAAACGATGTGAACCGCGCATACCATTTCACAGTCGGAGATGAGCCACCAGCAGTGGTGGATGTGGGAAGAGAGATGGCAGAATTTTGAGAACAGACGATCTGGACGTGTGTCCATCAGAAAGAGTAAATTTGTAATATTGGATATCATGAACTGATATATATATATATATATATATATATATATATATATATATATATATATATATATATATATATATAATATGATGACTTTTGAACATCATTAAGGTAAATACATTGTTTGTTCTCTATCAAAATCTTTCGTTTGCCAACTATGCCTATCAGTAGTTACTGCCTTCAGTAGTTACAATCTTTTATTTAGCTGGCAGTATTGGCACTCGCTGTATTGCAGTAGTTTGAGTAACGAAGATTTTTGTGAGGTAAGTGATTCATGAAAGGTATATGTTACTGTTAGTCAGGGCCATTCTTTTGTAGGGATTATTGAAAGTCAGATTGCATTGTGCTAAAAAAAAGTATTGTGTGTCAGTTTAGTGAATTTCTAAGTACGTTCAGTTTTGCTCAGCTGTTTGAAAATCAAATAACGTAAGGGGTTTACCACCACAGTAATTCATAAATTTTTCTAAGGGGTGGTTTCAAGTGGTGTGATGCATTATCCTGTTGAAATTTGAAGTTCCAGCCATTTTTCTGTGGGCAGGGAGGAGGTTAGGTTAGTGGAGGTGACCTTCTTCCCGCCAAAATAACAAACTCTTCGCCAAAATCCGCCATCTTGAATGATGTGATGGCCGCCATCTTGGATGACATCATGCACTGTTGCCAAGTCTACACTCCGCCATCTTGGATACATTTGGCAACAATTTGTTTTGTTCCAATACTTATGATGTTGAGACGAAAGTCCAGTGTTCACAGTGGGTCAGCAAAGATTCTCGAAGACCAGAAAAAGCTTGTCAGGTCAAGTGAAATGTCAAAGCCATGCTGATAGTTTTCTGTGACTTTGAAGTATTAGTTCATCACGAATTCGTGCCACAGAGATGAACTGTTAATCGCTGGGTCTGTCGGGACGTGTTGCGACGCCTATGATAAAATGTGAGAAGGAAACGGCCTGAAATGTGGCGACACAATTCATGGGTCCCTGTTGGTGCATGACTATTGCACAGAAAACGAAAGCTCTGCGGTGCCTCATCCTCTGTACTGTTCAGAACTGGCCCTCGCACATATTTTATTTCCAAAGTTGAAAACCCTGTTGAAAGATGAAAATTTGCAATGATAGATGAGATAAAAGAAACTTTGCAGACGGTGCTTCACATAACAAGACTGCTTCCGGAAGTTGAAACGGCGTTCCGAACGGTGTATCAATTAAGGAGAAGGAGACCGTGCAGAATAAGTAAAAGGTAAGCGTAGAAAAATTTTGTGGTCAGAGTTCCAGAATTTTTTGAACTGACGCCGTATGCATCTATTCTTGGGGACCATGTCCAGCGCAACATCCAGTTTGTTTTTCCTCGGCCCGATGGCATCCACGAGCGGGACAACAGCTCACAGTGTACGGGCATAGTTCGAAGAGCACCAGGATGAGTTCGCCATACTCCCCTGCCCACCAAGCTCCCTGGATTTAAACACAATCGAGAATCTCTGGGACCACCTCCATCTGGCTGTTCGCGCCATAGATGCTAAACCGAGAAAAGTAGGGCAGCTGGTCACAGTACTGGAGCCAGCTTCGCTGCATATCGCTGTCGGTACCTTCCAGAACCACACTGACTCTCTTCCTGCACGTCTTGCGGCGGTTCTCGCTACAAAAAGTGGTTACTCATTTGACAAGTGGTATTACTTGGGAGGTGAGGGCATATCAGGTTACGGTTGTGTTGAAAGACGGTAAAGATTTACCAGCTCCTAGGCAATGTTGTAGTGCTCTGTGAGTATCAGCAAGATGAACCTGGCCCGTGCCGTCCCACGTGGTAACACGCAGTCTCCGCTCGCACATAACACCGCGCACATAAACGCGTTCTCCCGCTGGGTTGAGATTACGTTAGTCAGGCGACGGAGTAAATTTAGCAGCCAGGTTTCCCAACAGCTACTCTAAGCGCAGCGCTGATAGGGCGAGAAAGTGCTCCCGTGTTGATATTCCATTCATCGTGCCGCGGCCTTCGGGGTTTTCCTTTAGCCCCTCACTCTGTCCGCTCCGTGCGGTGGTGACTCACAAGGATACTGGTGCAAGGCAGCCAGTGTGCGTGGACTACGTTGTTCCTGACTGGAGTCTGTGTGTCGTGTTGGGTAACCGTTTAATGTAGGCGGCGGTGAGCTAGTAATTGTACCAAAACATTCAACAATCACCTTCTCATAAACTTTTTGTTCCATTCTGTCTATAATTATTCTCAAATGCTACGTAACTAAAAAACAGTAATTCAGTCGAACTTGCTGCTTCCAAATGTAAACGGATTCGCTGTTACAGTTGAATTACACCATGTGCCTTTCTGAAAAGGTATTAACAGCAGAAGGGCGAAACTTATGATTTATTCAGACAAAAAGCTACGATAGCATCTGATGAAACAAAATTGTTACACTTAAAGTACAAAAACTTATACGACTTTAGAAATATTTTTATTGTAGTTTTCAACTATTAATCTTTTGTCTCCTCGCTGGTGCAAAATAACTCAAATCTGATTCTTTGCACGATACCCATGAGCAAGAAGAAAGTAATCTAAAAATTTCATTCCGTTCTGGAAGTCGGTTTTGACACTAGGTACCTTGCATGAGCAAAACTGTAAGTTGCCAAAAGCAGCATTTAAAGACATACGTACAAAATTCACATTATATTAAAAGAGACAGTCTTAAAGATGCCACATTCATAGTGCTTTGCTACAGTTTTTTTCTTTGTCGCTCCTGCTTTTTCTGTTTACTGTACCTCATTATTTTATTTCTGAGTATCTCCATGCGCCTATATTCAGAAATTTTTATTCACACGACATCGAGATTTTGTAGAATTGCAATGCATCCAAACCCTGCTACCAAATCCATTCTGTTGAGGATTAATTCGGAAGATATATAATCATCGGTCGAAATAGAAATTGCGTCCAACATATGAATATAACTATATAGAATCTTTGGAAAACAACTTTATTTGAGGACACCTTCCCAATATAAGTATATTTAGTGATTCATTTATCTACTGAACTGAACATAATTCCTACTGTGAATCCAGAGAAATTTGTGGAGAACCAAATATACGAAATTCAATCTAGAAACTGGACGCCATTACTCAATGCATCCAGAGAAAGATGAGAATCTCTTCGAACTGAGCTACTCGAAATCTAAAATTTCAAACGTCAAAATTCGAAAGCTATGTAAGATATTTCTTTGAAATAAGTTTTCCTGACAGCCATAGTTTCTGTTTTATACATAAATTCAAAAATGTTAAATTCGTCTTTTTTAAATATAACCGTATGTTTGAAGATTCAAATGGCTCTGAGCACTATGGGACTTAACATCTATGGTCATCAGTCCCCTAGAACCTAGAACTACTTAAACCTAACTAACCTAAGGACATCACACAACACCCAGCCATCACGAGGCAGGGAAAATCCCTGACCCCGCCGGGAATCGAACCCGGGAACCCGGGCGTGGGAAGCGAGAACGCTACCGCACGACCACGAGATGCGGGCTTATGTTTGAAGAGATCTCCGCTTCAGCGGTATTTCGTGCGCTTTGCTGGATAACAGCTTAACCTTCCGTCCGTGCCTGGGGCATCACAAATGCTTTCCCGGTTTAATTGGAGCGTCTGTGCAAGACGATTGATGGTGCCGCGATACAAGACAGGTTTTGACTATCGTCGGAACGAATCCAAACAAAAGTTCAATTTCGATAATCAAACGCTTTCCAACACATCGACGCCCAGCACACTCAGAGGTGCTACTGTATAAGGGATTCACTTCCCCTTGCTGAAAGCTAACAGTATTTTATTCGTACAGGTCGAGGTAGGGCCGAGAATCGATAGTGAAGCGCCGAGTGATGTTGCCGTCGGAAGCAAGCGAGTCAGTGTGAAGGGAGTAGAGTGAGTGGCGGTTGCAATGGCGTAGCGGGTGGACGAATATCGTAGCAGCTCAGCGTGTGTCCCCGTTCGCTGTGGGTTGACCCCCACCAAACATAAGAAATATACTTGTAACAAGTGTTTCTAGCATGAAGTGACTACAAATGTGCAGTGTCAGTATTACGCGTACACGTCTACTGCGCCGACCAATGAAATTCAGTGTGGAGGTTTACAACAAAGTTTGACAATATTTCGATTTATTTGACTTGTGTCGAGCTTAGCTCATGCCCGAAGCTAGGGGGCAGGGGACAAACCGGAGTATCTGCACCGCGCGGCAATTTCAGGGCGCGCTAAATACATATTCTCGAAGGAAAAAACCTTGTTTCACAAAGTGGCTAACATCGATTATACGTATGATTTTGAAACGCATCACTGTTGGCTTTTGATACATTCTAAGTTGATTTCTGAACGAATCATAAGTTGATTTTTGAATGCGTGCATAGTGTAGGCCTACGTGATGTCTCTGCCAGGGGAATCCCTGTCGCATCTAGAAATTAAAAACTTTCTCATAGACAAAAGGGGGTCGGGGCTATACGAGTTGAGCCGAGTAAACCCGAACGGGTGAATGGCAATCGGTATATGCTTATGGGGTTGACTGGGTGTGCGAATGATCAGCGTTGTTATAATTACTAGCAAAATCCATAGATTCAGACTTTTGAGTGGAATGATCTTCTTGGTGTATCAAAAAAAAAAAAAAAAATTTTACAGAAAATTTTTGCCAGATGGCTGCACTACTAAGGGCCAGTTGTACAGTCCCCGGTTATCAGCCACTTAAACTCTGTTCTCGGAACAGCGCGGAAAACGCGTTGTGCGAAGATGTAATAATGCCTAAGCGTAGAATAAACGCGGGGTAGCTAAATTGTTGATTCTGGCAATGTTAATGAAGTTAACAGAAGAATAAGTTTTGAGAATGGGAGGAACAGTTACAGAATTGGTGACGACAAGATTGTTTGTTGGAACAAGGAAGGAGAAAAAACAGGGATGTCTCACAAATTATATGGAAGAAAATGACGATTCCAATTTTATACAGAAATTTCGTAGTACTGCTAATCGATCTCGTGCTTGAGAAACTGGAGCGTATGAATGAAATATGAAGCTATTTCCTAACATAAAGCTTTTTGTTTGTATTGGGCCTAATAGGCATTTGATGTTGGTACTTTGTAAATTATATTCTGTCGTGTTATCTATGTCAGTGAGGTAGGTAGAAATGACCATTTGGGCCAAAACAGTCTCGCATATTTGCTGCGTGTTACAATTAATGCAATAATAGAAAGACCTTTTTCATTTTGTCTAGCAGACAGTGACAAAACAGAGATAATCAGATCGAGAAACCATGCCAGTCTTGGGTAATATTCATATTACCACCTTTTTCAGTATTAGACAACGATATTTGGATTTTCCATGTATAAAAACGTTTGACGAACTTTCGCAGAAAGGAAAGCACGCTGTGTAAAGTTGTAGCAAGATGACAGAGAAAAAATTCTAGGATCCGCACTGAAGAAGTGTATTCTGTCTTGTTTGCCTCTTGTCTTTACTGGTTGTATGTTTCCTCTATTTCATTTTAACAGAAAGTTATTAGCTAATAGGCAAAAAGAGTGCAAATTTTCTGAAAAGTTCTTATTGTCCCAGAATTAATTGTGAGCTTTTTAAGGGGGATACGATGTCAAACCGGCCGACTGAGTGCAGGAGAGTCACCACAGGACATTTTAATTTCCACTGTCCTAAAGGTAGGTTTGATGGTCTCCAGTACAAAATATACACGTTTGAATTCCACAGAGCGAAATACAGTGACGTGCGATAGAAGAATGCTGTGTGATAAGGCATGGCACTGCACATTGGCACACTTAACACCAAATAACATGTCATACATTTCTCTCGAACATATATGTTTTATATGGTTAAAATGGCTCTGAGCACTATGCGACTTTTCTGGGGTCATCAGTCGCCTAGAATTCAGAACTACTTAAACCTAACTAACCTAAGGACATCACACACATCCATGCCCGAGGCACGATTCGAACCTGCGACCGTAGCGGTCACGCGGTTCCAGACTGAAGCGCCGAGAACCGCACGGCCACACCGGCCGGCGAACTTTCCTGTTGTTGAGTAGTGCTTCGTTTCTGCCATTCAAGCTCTTTATCTTTTCTCATTCGTACATTACGTTTTTCAGTCTTTTACTTCTGTATAGTTTCGCTGTTTTATTTCGTTACCGTTTTTATTTTTCCAAAAACAGCGGACAATTCGATGACTGGTGAGCCATTAGTCACTGGGATTATATCTTCTGCCTCTACAATGCCTTCAGATCACAAGACTGGACAGACGATTCATCGGGAGCGTAGTGAAATAGTTAAGAAGATTATAAATCATGTGATCAAGAAGAAAGGCGGGGAATTTTAAATATATAGTAAAACAATGTTGTCTACTTGCCGCCTGTTATGCTGGCGTATCTGTACGATCTGTTGCAAAAATTAGAAAAATGCAGATTTCCACAGGTGTGTCTCTTTTCTGCTCCTGCTAAAAAAGAGTCCAAGATCTGAAGTATACAAGTTACACTGTGGTTTCTTGGATATTGATGCAATGAGAGGCGTTGTACTACATGCATGCGGATATCACATTTTCACTCCAAGCTACACTGAAGCAGCAAACAAAACTGTTCCAGGCATGCGTATTCAAATAGAGAGATATGTAAACAGGCAGAATGCGGCGCTGCGGTAGACAACGCCTGTATAAGGCAACAAGTGTCTGTTGCATTTCTTAGGTCGGTTACTGCTGCTACAGTGGCAGGTTATCAAGATTTAAGTGAGTTTGAGCGTGGTGTTATAGGCGGCGTCTGAGCGGTGGCACACAGCATCTCAGAGGTAGCCATGAAGTGGGCATTTTCCCTCACGACTTCACATTAAGTATTTCCTTGTCTAAATTGTTCTCAAGCACCATTTTAGGAGGGTCAAAGATATAAATCATGTTATACACTATAAACATATAATCAATGATATTTATTTCCAATTACTACTTTTATTACAAATGACACAAGCCTACTAGAGGTTATGTGCAGTAACAACTGTCGAAGAAGGTTGCAATATTTCAAATAGGGAACTGTGGTGCTAAGGCTCTCCAAAATGTTTACAGACAGTATGTCCTATAATGAGTCCAATAAAAGCACACAATGTGATAACACACACTCATTCACACACAACATAGCCAAACGCATTTTTTAAAATGACGGAAGGAGGTGTTTTCTTACGATGTATCACTTAAACTGGAGAATAACTGCTTTGGATATGTTACATGTCTATCGATGTTTCTCATCGTGTTGTGTGTGTACACCACATGATCAAACACATTGATAGACATGTAACATACCCAAACACAATGACAGACTCAGTATCTCGAAAGTAAATCCTTTGATAAACTTATTTATCGAGTACACACACACGTACACACACATACATATGCAGGTTGCTTATTGATAAGCAAGTGTAATCACAGATCTCTACAAAATACAAATATTTCCACATCCAAATTGTGTGTATTACCATTAAAATATACGAAGCTTCAATGTTCATCGTAATATGCAAGTATAATGACAGATATCTACGAAAATACGAGCAAATCAAATAGCATTTTTTCTTGAATTATGTTAGATTACGCATTTTGCAAGCACAGTGAGTATTCAAATTAAATATTCCCACGTCTAAATTTTATTACTTATTAAAATGCATGCAGCTTGAATACTTGCACTGCTGATAGAAACTTTTCGGTTAGACAGCGCTCGTAAACGCCGAAAACTCGGTTTCTATACCACTCTTTTCAAGCTCTTGTAACCTTAAAATTAATATATCCATATCTAAATACCCAGCTTAAATTGCACCGAAACTTAGCATTGTTACTCGTACGTTGAAAACACGCAGAAAGTTTGGTATTCCTATCATACTTTGCAAGCACAAGGGAAGTTCCAATTGAATATTTCTGCATCTAAATTGTCTGCATAGCTCATTAAAATACACAGAACTCCCTTACTGACAACATTACATTCAGCTAGAGTACTATCACAGATCTAACTTACAGCCTGAAGTACACCGATAACCAGCAAAGTGAACGGTGACAACAGTGCAGGAAACAGTTAACCGTACAACTTTGAACAAATAACATTACGATCATAATGCCTACTACCAGCACAGCATAAAACGTTGTCGTTTTCTGTTTGTGACTTTTCGTCTGATCCCGGTGGAGCTTCGAGTTCTCCCCCGGGCATGGGTGTGTGTGTTTGTCCTTAGGATAATTTAGGTTAAGTAGTGTGTAAGCTTAGGGACTGATGACCTTAGCAATTAAGTCCCATAAGATATCACACACATCTGAACATCTGTTTGTTACACAGTGGAAAACTGTATAGCCTCTAAAATATACACATATATGATGTTGTCTCATTTAAGTAAGCATTACGGAGGGAGGGAAATTTACTGCCGTGTATAAATCAGAGAGATGATGATGATGATGATGAAGTTGATGAGGTAGATGTGAAAATATAGTATATAACTTTTTTGATGTTGTGTGCACAAATGTGTACTGAAAATTAACGATGAGGTAGTACAGTAGATGAGGCAGATGTGGATATGGTTCAAATGGCTCTGAGCACTATGGGATTTAACTTCTGAGGTCATCAGTCCCCTAGAACTTAGAACAACTTAAACCTAACTAACCTTCTCTGCCTCGTGATGACTGGGTGTTGTGTGATGTCCTTAGGTTTAAGTAATTCTAAGTTCTAGGGGACTGATGACCATAGATGTTAAGTCCCATAGTGCTCAGAGCCATTTTAACCATTTTTTAACTAACCTAAGGACATCACACACATCCATGCCCGAGGCAGGATTCGAACCTGCGACTGTAGTGGTCGCGCGGTTCCAGACTGTAGCGCCTAGAACCGCTCCACCAGAGATGTGGATATATCTGACTACCATTACCTTGTATACTGTTTGGTGGACAGAATGATGGTCAATGGACAATGACGGTCAATCGATTACTGGTGTGTTCGCTATAAAGGTAGAGTTCTGACTGATGCGTCCTTGGCATAAATATTGTGCGGTAATATTGTGCCGTTCTTGGCACTTCACTTTTGCGCAGTACACTGACACAATAGTATTGTCTCAATGATGCTCAATGCGCGGGAGCTGCTTTAGTGAAAATCGCTTGGTATTGTATCAGTCGTTGCCCGAGACCCTTTTAACATTTTTAAGTTACTTTTAAATGCAAAATCATAACTTGATCATTCGGCAACGGATTATGTGTTAACATCACGGAGCACGGAGTTACACTGTCTAACTACCACTTGTAACAGTGTGTCAGTTGCCTGCGCAAGGTGCGGTTTGTCAAAGATCACCCGTCTCCTCCGACATTCGTGACATTATTTTTATAAAGTGTCTATTCAGAAAGTTCTTTATAATAAATAATACTGCTCAAAATTTGAAACTCAAAAACTGACTACAAAATATGGACAAATTGATAGAGTTCCATTCTTTAAATACTTAGGCGAGGTCCTAGAACCCACAGGGGGAGAGAAAACTGCACAAAAAGTTCGACTGCAAAAACTGAAAAGAGCATACTGGAAAACCCACAACATCTACAATAAAAAGTGTCTCTCCATTCACTCAAAAATACGACACTACAATACAGTAATCAAGCCCGAAGCACTATATGCCAGCGAAACACTCACACTCCATAGAAAAGGCGACCTGGAAGGCATCCTGAAAGAGGAACGCAAAATTATCAGAAAGATTCTTGGCCCAAAAAGAACTGAAGATGGATACAGGTTACAGTCTCGGAAAACTACAGAAAAATTATCTAACCTCGCCGCAGACATCCGGAAAAGAAGACTAAAATTTTACGGTCATATCCACAGACTCCCAACACCCAGACTCTCCCACAAAATTTTAATATACATTGAAAAATTGAAAACCATACCCTGGATAAAAGAAACCAAAACAGATCTAGCAAATGCACAAATAAATTCTTCAGAAGTTATAAACAGAAATGTATACAGGCAAAAAATCAATAGTTGGAAAGTACAACCCGAGAATGAAGTTTGCAAGAGACAGGGGACAAAATGGACAGAGGAAAGAAAGAGAATTCATGGGGAAAGAATGCGAGAAGTTTGGAGAATTAAAAAATTGAATCGGAAAAGCTTTGCGTGATCCGTATGGGTCCAATCGCACATAATAATAATACTGAAAATATGGAGAGTCAGTATTATTAAGAACTCTAGTATGGTCAGCTTGCGTTTTTAAAAAATTGTTTATTAATCATAAACATTATCAGTTATGTATACTGCCTTCAGTTTTGTACGGGAGTTGATACCGTGTACCTTAACTCAAGGACAGAGTCTCCTAATGACTGAAAGTCTCCCATACACCGCGTCGTGTCACAGGAAGTGGGTATCCAGCATGTGTGATTTACTAAAGGGACACTGTTACTCGGCTCGTAACGCCGGTCCCAGTGGAAGGCTGTCTGTCTAACGAAAAAAATGGTTCAAATGGCTCTGAGCACTATGGGACTCAACTGCTGAGGTCATTAGTCCCCTAGAACTTAGAACTAGTTAAACCTAACTAACCTAAGGACATCACACACATCCATGCCCGAGGCAGGATTCGAACCTGCGACCGTAGTGGTCTCGCGGTTCCAGACTGCAGCGCCAGAACCGCGCGGCCACTTCGGCCGGCCTCTGTCTAACGCCTCCAAGGAGCAACAAGAATCAGATTTTTAGTGTTTTACTTAATTTTAAATGCTGTCATAATATACACATTGAGAGATTGAACAGAACGAACATTAGAGTTTACCGCAGTAAGGTAAGTATTACAATTATGTATATGTCTTGCAGCAGTGTAACTCAGCGCACAAATTACCAGATTATTTTCGTCCAATATTTGAGGATAAGAGCACTTTGCGACTTGCAGCAAACTTTACACATAATTTAGAACGTTTAGGAATCTTTTTCATATTTTATATTTTTCATTACTAAATGGGTGAGTAGTACGAAACGAACAGAACGAACGTAATGGGGTATTGCGTGTTCGGCTGTAAGAGTTTTACATGCTTAATACCAAATGTTTTACACATCAACTCATTTGTAAAGGTTTCAAGATGTCTTATTCATGGGAGATTGCTTGTGTAAAAAATGAGAGATGGAAGCGAGTTGCTGGTTTTGTAATTGTTTTATATTTATGGTATGTGAACTTCAGTACTCAAAGATTAATATTCCAAAGCAGTTCGATGCAGTTCTAAACAATTTTCGAGAAAGTCGACTTTGATGTTTTGTTTTTAATACCACGCAATGAGGTCGACCTCTTTCGGGAGGGAATGTGGGTTTCTGCTAAAATATTCGCCTTCTACGCGAGTGACCTGGGTTCATTTTCTGGCTCACGTAAGTTTTTAACAAAGATGCATGTTCTGTGTGGATTTCTGTGAAGTGGTAATACATAATATAAAAAATTCAATTGTGCTCGAGAACGGTAATCCCGAGATCATTGGTTGATGTCTCGCATCGACTTTTTTTTAGTTTTTTTCCCCCATTCAGTCCGAATACGAGCATTATTTAAATATAAAGTCATCAAATATGTGCTAATGAAGACATATTTGTTATTCTTACGGAAACTTCTCGTATGGTTATTTATAATTACACTACTGGCCATTAAAATTGATACACCACGAAGACGACGTGCTACAGACGCGAAATTTAACCCGCTGGAAGAAGACGCTGTGATATGCCAATGATTAGCTTCTCAGAGCATTCACACAAGGTTGGCGTCGGTGGCGTCACCTACTACGTGGTGACATGAGGAACGTTTCCAACCGATTTCTCATGCACAAACAGCAGTTGACCGGCGTTACCTGGTGAAACGTTGTTGTGATGCCTCGTGTAAGGAGGAGAAATGCGTAACATCACGTTTCCGACTTTTATAAAGGTCGGATTGTAGCCTAACGCGATTGCGGTTTATCATATCGCGACATTGCTGCTCGCGTTGGTCGAGATACAATGACTGTTAGCAGAATATGGAATCGGTGGGTTCAGGAGGGTAATACGGAACGCCGTGCTGGATCCCGACGGCCTCGTATCACTAGCAGTCGAGATGACAGGCATCTTATCCGCATGGCTGTAACGGATCGTGCAGCCACCTCTCGATCCCGGATTCAACAGATGGGGACCTTTGCAAGACAACAACCATCTGCACGAACAGTTCGACGAAGTTTGCAGCAGCATGGACTATCAACTCGGAGACCATGGCTGCATCACAGACAGGAGCGCCTGCGATGGTGTACTCAACGACGAACCTAGGTGCACGAAAGGCAAAACGTCATTTTTTCTGATGAATCCAGGTTCTGTTTATAGCATCATGATGGTCGCATCCGTGTTTGGCGACATCGCGGTGAACGCGCATTGGAAGCGGGTATTCGTCATCACCACACTGGCATATCACCCGGGTTGATGGTATGGGGTGCCATTGGTTACACGTCTCGGTCACCTCTTGTTCGCACTGACGGCACTTTGAACACTGGACGTTACATTTCAGATGTGTTACGACCCGTGGATCTACCCTTCATTCGATTCCTGCGAAACCTTCATTTCAGCAGGATAATGCACGACCGCATTTCTGCTTGGTGTAGCAATTTTAATGGCTAGTAGTGTATATATTATTTTCATTGAAAATGTAAATTCATAATTTCGCATCTGTTATTAAATATTTTTAAAAAAGATTGTTTAAAGTTAAAAGAATCAAAACATTATCTTTTCATCCTTTAGTACGATACGCTTCATGGAAATACTCATGGAGCATCCACCATTATTTAAGAATTTACCACCGCCGTTAGCCGCACGCATGCCGTCCACATGAAAAGCGAAGATCATCCTACAGAGCGACAAGGTCGTTGAGAAGAACGACCTTACATTAGGGTATTAAAAGGCGGCCAAAGAAGCTGCATGGCGATTTCGTCGAGAATTTCTTAGACTTGCGTCTATTGCTTTAGAAGTTCGATATTTTATGCTTATCCATTACGGATATTTTAGAACGGTGACTGTATATTGAATGTAAATAAGTTATACACAACTGCAACCAGTCACTTTTTTGAATAATAATGCTTTATTCCATAAACCGGTTTTCAAACCTTTTCAGGTTCATCTTCAGATGGTTTCTGGAGGATCCGGGAAGTTACATCATTACTGGTAGTAGCATAATGCTGGGTGCTGTTTCTATGGGAGAAAGATGGGTCACGCTTTAATGTATCGCCATGACTACAGCTTATCTGTCGATATGGATGTAAATTTAGTTTTTTCTTACTGTGACAGTATAGGCGGCTTTTTTTTTCCGGATCTGTCTGCCTCCATTTTGATGTCCAGAACACTTTCACACGAACTATAAGAGGTGCGGCTAGAAAAAAACCGGACTGATGCTGGAAAAAACATTTATTTACAATTATTTACAATTTCATGTTATCTCCTTCAATGTACTCTCCTCCTCGGTCTCTACACCGCTCCATACGAATTTTCCACTGTTCATAGCAATGCTGCAGATCATTTTCGGTAAGTCCATACATTACTTCCGTCGCTTTTTCTTTTACTGCTTCAACAGTCTCAAATCTAGTTCCTTTCAAAGCTGACTTGACTTTAGGGAAAAGAAAAAAGTCACAGGGGGCCAAATCAGGTGAGTAGGGTGGATGATCTAAGATGTGAATGTTGTGTTTTGCCAAAAACGTCTTCACTGACAACGCACAGTGAGCTGGGGCATTGTCTTGGTGAAGGATCCATGACTTTTTTCTCCACAAATCGTTCCGTTTTCTCCGTACTCGCTCACGTAGGGTAGCCAGGACGCTAATGTAGTAATGCTGATTCACTGTTTGTCCCTCTGGTACCCAATCAATGTGCACAAAAAAATCATTGCCTTGAATTTCGATTTTGACATTCGTGCTTTTTTTTGTCGTGGAGAACCAGGAGTTTTCCAATGCATCGATTGGCGTTTAGTTTCGGGATCGTAAGTAAAAAACCACGATTCATCGCAAGTAATAACATTTTGTAAGAAGGTGGGATCACTTTCAATGTTTTCCAGGATGTCAGAACAAATCATCCTTCGGCGTTCCTTCTGTTCAATTGTGAGACACTTTGGAACCATTTTTGAACACACTTTGTTCATGTTGAAACTTTCATGAAGAATCTGCCTAACACTTTCCTTGTCAACTCCTGTTAACTCAGACACTGCTCTGATTGTTAAACGGCGATCTTGTCGATAAGTTTACCGATTTTTTCAATGTTTGCATCAGTTTTTGCTGACAATGGTCTGCCAGTGCGAGTGTCATCACTGGTGTCTTCGCGGCCATCTTTAAATCGTTTAAACCACTCAAACACTTGTGTTCGCGATAAACAATCATCGCCGTACACTTGTTGTAACATTACAAACGTTTCACTTGCAGATTTTCCTAGTTTGAAACAAAATTTGATGTTAACACGCTGTTCTTTCTGTACACTCAACATTTTCCGACGCACAGACAAAACGTCAACTACTTAAAACAGACGCCACGGGCAGACTGAGTGCAGGAGGCAGATGAAACTCGAGCAGTAGGCGGAGCGAGAGTCACGTGACAGGCCACGCGACTTTCAACCTTATTGCATTCGTTTTATTGTTTCACCAGTACTAGTCCGGTTTTTTTCTAGCCACACGTCGTATTAGTTTACACTTTACCAGCATCCAGCATGCGCTTTACAACTGTTGCTTGTAACAAAGATCTTGACAGAAAGATATGGCATAACCTACTTTGTACAGAGATGTAATTTGTTGTTCTTTACATGTGTTAAAGTCAATATAAGGGCAAGTATTTTAATGGCGATAACATGAGAGCACGAGATAAAATAAATAAATTAAAACAAGAACAAATTTCAGGTGATCTGATATCTTATTTCTACTTGTATATTACAGGCAGGTTGTTTTTTTATATATAATAGCAATTATCATGTTTGGCATTAACATGAATCCCAAGGAATCAATAATACAGGGTTATTGTATTTGCAGTGAGATGCAGCTGTCTGTATGACTAGGGCCTGTGTATTTAAATTAATAATAAATCTACAGATGAACTGTTGGCCTATTTCTGTTGTTACGTTAACATGATCTGGGGTATTATCAAGAGCAGATTCTGTTTATTTTAGCTAAAGGTACATGTATAAGAGTTATAGTGATTGTAATGGACTAAAACTGTTTGTATGGCCGTACATTTAATATTTAGAAAATCATGAACAAAAATTCTTTAACTTTTGACTTATTTTTATTCTAACATTTGAGAGATCTGGGATATTGGTAGAGGCAAATTCTGTTTGTTCCAGCTAGAATTTATGTTAGCCATGGAGAGCTTTAACATTTAGAGATATGGTACAGGGCTTATTTTGTGGTAGTATATTACATTGACACCGGTGTGGTTATATGTAAGGAGAGGGAGGGGGTGGGTGATTGGGAGGGGGGGCGGCTGGGTAGGCGGTGTAGGGTTCGTTGGGTGGTTACTTGTTTTGATCTACTAGATCTTCAAAGTTCTGAAGGAAAAATTTGTTTCTCAGTTCAGTTTGATCATTGAGTAGGTAGTCAGGTGCTGTATTTGTGTAGATAAATATTTCAATTTCTTCAAGAAGGTCAAGTATTTTGTTGGCAAAATGTAGTTTTCGGAGATCCTGTTCTATGTTGTTTTCAGAATGATTGTGTTGGGCAAGATGTGAAGCAAAGCTGGACTTGTTCAGGTTGTAGAGACGGAATGCATCAATGTGTTCTTTAAATCTTGTTGTGAAGCTTCTACCAGTTTGTCCAATGTAGAAGCTTGGACATGAGTTGCAAGTGAGCTTGTACACACCCGACTTTTGATACTGTTGTATAGTGGTTTTGGTACTGTGTATGATTTTATTTTGTATTTTGTTGTTGGTGAAGAAACTTATTTTTATGTTGTATGTCTTGAAGAGGTTGGCAATTTGGTGAGAAATCTTCCCTAGGAAAGGCGGGCTAACAAATGTGGTTTCCTTGTTTGTGGGTGGATGTTCAGCAGGTGGTTTAGTTTTGCTGTATGGATTAGTTTATCTATTATTGCAGTGTTGTACCCATTGGTGGAGGCAATTGATTTAATAATTTCTGTTTCTTTTTGTCTTTCACTTGTGTCCATTGGGATTTTAAGCATGCGATTAAGCACTGTTCTGAAGAATGTTTTTTTATGTTGGTCTGGATGGCAAGAGGATTTGTGTATGGTAACATTGGTGGTTGTTGGCTTTCTGAAAATTTGAAATTTATGCTTCTGATTTTTATTTGAGATTGTTAGATCAAGATGGTTAATGCCTTCTGGTGTTTCATGTTCTACTGTGAATTGGATTTTATTGTGTATTTTATTAAGTTCTTTGGCTAGATTATCTATTTCTTCTGTTGCTCCATTGAACAGAATTGTAATAAAGCAGCTTATCTTTTAGTTGGGTTATTGATATATATGTCTGCTAGCAAGCCTGCAAGACTACTACCCATTGCCAGTCCATCTTCCTGAATGTAAAACTTGTTGCTGAGCAGGAAGCAGTTGTGTGACAATATAAGTTCTGGGATCTCTATGAGTTCATAGATTTCAGCTCTACCCATTGTCCCATGTTTCAGTAAGTTATTCCTTATGAAACTGTTTCCTTGACAGGTATGTTTGTATATAGGTTTACTGTGTCAAGAGATGCAAATTTGGCTGTGACTGGGATGGGGATATCTTTTATACTATTGATGAGCTCATAACTGTTTTTAATGGAGTAGTTATTTTCAAATACATATGCCTTGCGGATAATATCATTAACTTTTTTGGTGATTTTATAGCTTGGGCTATTGATAGAGTTCACAATGGGACGTATCGGACATTTCTGAACTTCGGATACTGTTGTTTTTGTGGTCTTCAGTCCTGAGACTAGTTTGATGCAGCTCTCCATGTTACTCTATCCTGTACAAGCTTCTTCATCTCCCATTATTTACTGCAACGTACATCCTTCTGAATCTGCTTAATGTATTCATCTGTTGATCTACGATTTTTATCCTCCATGGTGTCCTCCAATGTTAAATTTGTGATCCTTTGATGCCTGAGAACATGCCCTACCAACCGGTCCCTTCTTCTTGTCAAGTTGTGCCACAAACTCCTCTTCTGCCCTATTCTATTCAATACCTCCTCATTAGTTACGTGATCTACCCATCTAATCTTCAGCATTCTTCTGTAGCACCACATTTCGAAAGCTTCTATTCTCTTCTTGTCCAAACTATTTATCGTCCACGTTTCACTTCCATACATGGCTACACTCCATACAAATAGTCTCAGAAACGACTTCCTGACTTAAACCTATACTCGATGTTAACAAATTCCTCTTCTTCAGAAACGCTTTCCTTGCCATTGCCAGTCTACATCTTATATCGTCTCTACTTCGACCATCATCAGTTATTTTTCTCCCCAAATAGCAAAACTCATTTACTACTTTAAGCGTCTCATTTCCTAATCTAATACCCTCAGTATCACCCGACTTACTACATTCCATGATCCTCGTTTTGCTTTTGTTGATGTTCATCTTACAGCCTCCTTTCAAGACACTGTCCATTCCGTTCAACTGCTCTTCCAAGTCCTTTGCTGTCTCTGACAGAATTACAGTGTCATCGCATACTATAGACATAAAAAAAATACGAAACTGCGCCAGCCGCTCTCGAGACGGTGTGAAGGCGACGAGGTGTGTCGGCCTGTTGCAGCTCGCAGTGGATGGTGGCGGGCTCCGGGGACCCCCCGCTGGCACACAACGTGTACGTGCACCCCGACTCGCCGGCCACGGGCCAGCTGTGGATGGCGCAGGGCGTCGTCGCCTTCGACAAGCTCAAGCTCACAAACAACCGCCGGCCGCTCGTCCGAGGCCAGGTCAGTCACTCAGCCACTCTCACAGCCGAGCGCTGCCGAGCGACCAGCTCGTGGTAGCACACCTGCTGCCCCTGAGAGGCGAGCTCGAGGCCTCGCCAGGGCGGCAGATCTGTTGCAGAAAGAGAGACGCGAGGCGGAGGCAGCTGACAAGAGCGCAGCGCTGCCACACGCCACACGTCTGTACGTCGATGCCCTGCATTCACCAGAAGTGAATCTCCACAGGCGCTGTTGTTTGACTCTTATTCACTATCTCTCAGATAACATTGATTCACACTCGAATGACTCCGCACTTTGTCTGAATAAACAGCTACTCACTTTACTTCGATCGTGATTCATTTTCGTAAAACTCTAATTTTGCAAACTATCATCTTCGCACGTAACGACTACTTAATTATCGCAATTTGAAAACCAATTCCCATGGACGAAATTTTTCTCGGAGGTTTCTTGCTAGTCTTGACGACCAGTTCTGTCATACAAGAGCTGTTAAGTACAGGGTGTTTCAAATACACTCCTGGAAATTGAAATAAGAACACCGTGAATTCATTGTCCCAGGAAGGGGAAACTTTATTGACACATTCCTGGGGTCAGATACATCACATGATCACACTGACAGAACCACAGCCACATAGACACAGGCAACAGAGCATGCACAATGTCGGCACTAGTACAGTGTATATCCACCTTTCGCAGCAATGCAGGCTGCTATTCTCCCATGGAGACGATCGTAGAGATGCTGGATGTAGTCCTGTGGAACGGCTTGCCATGCCATTTCCACCTGGCGCCTCAGTTGGACCAGCGTTCGTGCTGGACGTGCAGACCGCGTGAGACGACGCTTCATCCAGTCCCAAACATGCTCAATGGGGGACAGATCCGGAGATCTTGCTGGCCAGGGTAGTTGACTTACACCTTCTAGAGCACGTTGGGTGGCACGGGATACATGCGGACGTGCATTGTCCTGTTGGAACAGCAAGTTCCCTTGCCGGTCTAGGAATGGTAGAACGATGGGTTCGATGACGGTTTGGATGTACCGTGCACTATTCAGTGTCCCCTCGACGATCACCAGTGGTGTACGGCCAGTGTAGGAGATCGCTCCCCACACCATGATGCCAGGTGTTGGCCCTCTGTGCCTCGGTCGTATGCAGTCCTGATTGTGGCGCTCACCTGCACGGCTCCAAACACGCATACGACCATCATTGGCACCAAGGCAGAAGCGACTCTCATCGCTGAAGACGACACGTCTCCATTCGTCCCTCCATTCACGCCTGTCGCGACACCACTGGAGGCGGGCTGCACGATGTTGGGGCGTGAGCGGAAGACGGCCTAACGGTGTGCGGGACCGTAGCCCAGCTTCATGGAGACGGTTGCGAATGGTCCTCGCCGATACCCCAGGAGCAACAGTGTCCCTAATTTGCTGGGAACTGGCGGTGCGGTCCCCTATGGCACTGCGTAGGATCCTACGGTCTTGGCGTGCATCCGTGCGTCGCTGCGGTCCGCTCCCAGGTCGACGGGCACGTGCACCTTCCGCCGACCACTGGCGACAACATCAATGTGCCGTGGAGACCTCACGCGCCACGTGTTGAGCAATTCGGCGGTACGTCCACCCGGCCTCCCGCATGCCCACTATACGCCCTCGCTCAAAGTCCGTCAACTGCACATACGGTTCACGTCCACGCTGTCGCGGCATGCTACCAGTGTTAAAGACTGCGATGGAGCTCCGTATGCCACGGCAAACTGGCTGACACTGACGGCGGCGGTGCACAAATGCTGCGCAGCTAGCGCCATTCGACGGCCAACACCGCGGTTCCTGGTGTGTCCGCTGTGCCGTGCGTGTGATCATTGCTTGTACAGCCCTCTCGCAGTGTCCGGAGCAAGTATGGTGGGTCTGACACACCGGTGTCAATGTGTTCTTTTTTCCATTTCCAGGAGTGTAGGACTTAACAACTTTAAAAATTCATATGAATTTATTGAAAGAAGATATAGAGCTGTGTTTAGTGTTATTTTGAAGGGAAACACATCAAGTTTCCATATCTTAAACTAAACACACGAGGGTCACTCCAAAAGAAATGAACACTATTTTTGTAAAAATACAGTTTTCATTCAGCATGTGTGAAAGTTTCACAGTGTGTAGACACATACTTCCCGCTTGTCTTCAAACTTAGTTCAACCTGTTCCCGTGAGTGGCGCCTTCACAGCATGTCTTCAAGACGGCTGCTACACTTGACGTTCGTCAGAAGCAACGTGCTGTCATAGAATTCCTGTGCTGTGAAAGCGAGACAGTGGGAAAGATCCATAAGAGGTTAAAAAAGGTGTATGGAGATGCTGCTGTCGATCGCAGTACAGTTAGGTGGTGGGCAAGCAGGTTACGTGATGAAAGCGGGCACGGCAATATTTAGGATTGTAATGATAATTAAATGAACACCCTAACTGCAAGCAGGCGTGATACACTTCGTTGGGGACATGTTGAAAATGTGTGCCCCGACCGGGACTCGAACCCGGGATCTCCTGCTTACATGGCAGACGCTCTATCCATCTGAACCACCGCGGGCACAGAGGATAGTGCGTCTGCAGGGACTTATCCCTTGCACGCTCCCCGTGAGATCCACATTCCCAACATGTCCACAACACTACATTCGTAGTGCGCCTATTAGATGTTTGCCCATCATACTCATTACTCGTGGCAGATTAATCTACCAAGTCCCGTACGAGTTCGGGCATAGCGTGTGCGTTCGCACACAAGAAGGTCAAAGGCCGGGAACCCATATTTATTTTAACTATATATGACCATGCAGCTTTATTAGAATTGAAATGATAATTAAATGAACACCCTAACTGCAAGCAGGCGTGATACACTTCGTTGGGGACATGTTGAAAATGTGTGCCCCGACCGGGACTCGAACCCGGGATCTCCTGCTTACATGGCAGACGCTCTATCCATCTGAACCACCGCGGGCACAGAGGATAGTGCGTCTGCAGGGACTTATCCCTTGCACGCTCCCCGTGAGATCCACATTCCCAACATGTCCACAACACTACATTCGTAGTGCGCCTATTAGATGTTTGCCCATCATACTCATTACTCGTGGCAGATTAATCTACCAAGTCCCGTACGAGTTCGGGCATAGCGTGTGCGTTCGCACACAAGAAGGTCAAAGGCCGGGAACCCATATTTATTTTAACTATATATGACCATGCAGCTTTATTAGAATTGAAATGATAATTAAATGAACACCCTAACTGCAAGCAGGCGTGATACACTTCGTTGGGGACATGTTGAAAATGTGTGCCCCGACCGGGACTCGAACCCGGGATCTCCTGCTTACATGGCAGACGCTCTATCCATCTGAACCACCGCGGGCACAGAGGATAGTGCGTCTGCAGGGACTTATCCCTTGCACGCTCCCCGTGAGATCCACATTCCCAACATGTCCACAACACTACATT
This sequence comes from Schistocerca nitens, assembly GCF_023898315.1. Lineage (NCBI taxonomy): Eukaryota > Metazoa > Arthropoda > Insecta > Orthoptera > Acrididae > Schistocerca > Schistocerca nitens. The sequence continues at coordinate 488,362,472 of NC_064622.1, forward strand.
CGTAGTGCGCCTATTAGATGTTTGCCCATCATACTCATTACTCGTGGCAGATTAATCTACCAAGTCCCGTACGAGTTCGGGCATAGCGTGTGCGTTCGCACACAAGAAGGTCAAAGGCCGGGAACCCATATTTATTTTAACTATATATGACCATGCAGCTTTATTAGAATTGAAATGATAATTAAATGAACACCCTAACTGCAAGCAGGCGTGATACACTTCGTTGGGGACATGTTGAAAATGTGTGCCCCGACCGGGACTCGAACCCGGGATCTCCTGCTTACATGGCAGACGCTCTATCCATCCATGTACGAATGTAGTGTTGTGGACATGTTGGGAATGTGGATCTCACGGGGAGCGTGCAAGGGATAAGTCCCTGCAGACGCACTATCCTCTGTGCCCGCGGTGGTTCAGATGGATAGAGCGTCTGCCATGTAAGCAGGAGATCCCGGGTTCGAGTCCCGGTCGGGGCACACATTTTCAACATGTCCCCAACGAAGTGTATCACGCCTGCTTGCAGTTAGGGTGTTCATTTAATTATCATTTCAATTCTAATAAAGCTGCATGGTCATATATAGTTAAAATTTAGGATTGTGTTCGCAGTGGCAGACCTCGTACTGCACACACTCCAGACAATGTGCAGAGAGTTAACGAATTGGTGACTGCTGACAGACGCATCACAGTGAACGATTTGTCACGCTACGTTGGGATAGGTGAAGGAAGTGTTTGCAGAATACTGAAGGTGTTGACATTAAAGAAGGGTTGTACCAGGTGCGTTCCCAGGATGTTGACGGTGGCTCACAAAGAAACAAGAAAAACGGTATGCTCCCAACTTTTGGAACAGTAGGAGAATGGTGGAGATGAATTTCTTGGAAGAATTGTGACAGGTGACGAAACATGGCTCCATCATTTTTCACCAAAGACGAAGAAGCAATCAATGGAGTGGCATCATGCAAATTCACCCAAGAAAAAAAAAATTCAAAACCACACCTTCTGCTGCAAAAGTTATGGCTACGGTGTTTTTCGATTCCGAAGGACTCTTGCTTGTGGACATCATTCCAAGTGGAACCACCATAAATTCTGATGCATATGTGATGACACTGAAGGAACGTCAAGCTCGACTGAGTCGTGTTCGACCACATCGGCAAAAGCAGGATGTTTTGCTGTTGCACGACAATGCACGGCCACATGTCAGTCAAAAAACCATGGAAGCGATCACAAAACTCGGATGAACAACATTGAAACACCCGCCTCGCAGTCCTGACCTGGCTCCATGTGACTGTCATCTCTTTGGGAAAATGAAAGACTCTCTTCGTGGAACAAGGTTTGCAGATGATGACTCCCTTGTGCACGCCGCCAAACAGTCGCTCCAATACGTTGGTCCATAATTTTACCGTGCTGGTATAAAGGTGCTTTTTCCAAGATGGCGTAAGGCATTTGAGACGGATGGAAATTATGTGGAGAAATGAAAATATTGTTCCTAAATGGCTCTGAGCACTATGGGACTTAACTTCTAAGGTCATCAGTCCCCTAGAACTTAGAACTACTTAAACCTAACTAACCTAAGGACGTCACACACATCCATGCCCGAGGCAGGATTCGAACCTGCGACCGTAGCGGTCGCGCGGTTCCAGACTGTAGCGCCTAGAACCGCTCGGCCACCCCGGCCGGCTTATTGTTCCTAAAGGATGTATCTACACACTGTAAAACTTTCAAACATGTAGAATAAAAGATGTATTTAAAAAAAATAGTTTGCATTTCTTTTGGACTGACCCTCGTATTATACGAGGGCAGTTCAATAAGTAACGCAACACATTTTTTTTCTGAAACAGGGGTTGTTTTATTCAGCATTGAAATACACCAGGTTATTCCCCAATCTTTTAGCTACACAACACTATTTTTCAACCTAATCTCCATTCATTGCTACGGCCTTACGCCACCTTGAAATGAGGGCCTCTATGCCTGCACGGTACCATTCCACTGGTCGATGTCGGAGCCAACGTCGTACTGCATCAATAACTTCTTCATCATCCACGTAGTGCCTCCCACGGATTGCGTCCTTCATTGGGCCAAACATATGGAAATCCGACGGTGCGAGATCGGGGCTGTAGGGTGCATGAGGAAGAACAGTCCACTGAAGTTTTGTGAGCTCCTCTCGGGTGCGAAGACTTGTGTGAGGTCTTGCGTTGTCATGAAGAAGGAGAAGTTCGTTCTGATTTTTGTGCCTACGAACACGCTGAAGTCGTGTCTTCAATTTCTGAAGGGTAGCACAATACACTTCAGAGTTGATCGTTTGACCATGGGGAAGGACATCGAACAGAATAACCCCTTGAGCGTCCCAGAAGACTGTAACCATGACTTTACCGGCTTAGGGTATGGCTTTAAACTTTTTTTTGGTAGGGGAGTGGGTGTGGCGCCACTCCATTTTGTTTCAGGTTCGAAGTGATGAACCCATGTTTCATCGCCTGTAACAATCTTTGACAAGAAATTGTCACCCTCAGCCACATGATGAGCAAGCAATTCCGCACAGATGGTTCTCCTTTGCTCTTTATGCTGTTCGGTTAGACAACGAGGGACCCAGCGGGAACAAACCTTTGAATATCCCAACTGGTGAACAATTGTGACAGCACTACCAACAGAGATGTCAAGTTGAGCACTGAGTTGTTTGATGGTGATCAGTCGATCATCTCGAACGAGTGTGTTCGCACGCTCCGCCATTGCGGGAGTCACAGCTGTGCACGGCCGGCCCGCACGCGGGAGATCAGACAGTCTTGCTTGACCTTGCGGCGATGATGACACACGCTTTGCCCAACGACTCACCGTGCTTTTGTCCACTGCCAGATCACCGTAGACATTCTGCAAGCGCCTATGAATATCTGAGATGCCCTGGTTTTCCGCCAAAAGAAACTCGATCACTGTCTGTTGTTTGCAACGCACATCCGTTACAGACGCCATTTTAACAGCTCCGTACAGCGCTGCCACCTGTCGGAAGTCAATGAAACTATACGAGACGAAGCGGGAATGTTTGAAAATATTCCACAAGAAATTTCCGGTTTTTAAACCAAAATTGGCCGAGAAAAAAAATGTGTTGCATTACTTATTGAACTGCCCTCGTATGTGACTTCCGTTGGTTATCCTGCACGCACCCCATCGGAAGCCAATTTCTTCCCATGCTCGCTGTAGCACGTGTAACTTGTTCAGTAGCGCCGTAAATTCTTGCTCTAAGTTCAGGTAGAAAAGCTGGCACAGGAGGTATAAACACGATATCCTTGATGAACCCCCATAAAAAGAAATCGAGTAGGGTCAGGTCTGGGGAACGTGGGGGCCATGCAATTTTCGCAGGACGGCCAATCCATTGATGTGTAAAGCGGTCACTGAGAAATTCCCGGACGTGGGGTGGTGCACCGTCTCGCATGAAGTAAACAGTTCGTTCTTGGTCATCCTCACCTATCTGTGGTATCAAAAATTGTTATAACACATCCAGGTACACTAACCCGTTGATGGTTGTCTCACGGAAAAAAGTGGAGCTGTACGCTTTGTTCTTGGTCAATGCACAAAAAACGTTCGGTTTAGGGCTATCACGAACATGTTGCAATGATTACTGTGGGTTTTCACTCCCCCAAATCCTGTAGTTAGGTGTGTTAACGTTGCCACTTAAGTGAAAAGTCGACTCGTCACAAAAGATGATTTTGTCCAAGAAATGTTCATCCTCGTGTAATCGATTTAACATTTCCGCACAGAAGTTCTTGCGAGCAAATTTATCAGTGTCTTTTATTGCTTGTACGATCGTCAATCCGGCAGAGGTGGCCGAACGGTTCTAGGCGCTACAGTCTGGAACCGCGCGACCACTACGGTCGCAGGTTTGAATCCTGCCTCGGGCATGGATGTTTGTGATATCCTTAGGTTAGTTAAGTTTAAGTAGTTCTAAGCTCTAGGGGACTGATGACCTCATAAGTCCCATAGTGCTCGGAACCATTTGAACCATTTTGAACGATCGTGAATCTGAACGGTTTCAAATTTAAACGGTTTCTCAACACACGTCAGACAGTCGTATGCACGATTTGCAGTTCTCGAGGTGCACGCCGGGTCGATGTCGCAGGGCTGTTGAAAAACGTTGTCTCACTCGCTCAATGACGTCGTCAGATGTGCCTGGACTACCTGTTGATTTCCCATGTCTTACCGAGCGCCGTGTTTCTTAAACTTTAGGCCTACTAGGTGGATCTTTAGCGTACTTGCTACGGAAATTACGCCGAATTGTTGTCGCCGACTTCGATTCTTCAAACCAAAACACAAAGCTTGCACGCTCGGGTGCGATTCGGCACTAGCGGACTACGCGAGATAAAACTTGATGTATTTCCCTACAACTTGATATTACAATCACCTCAGTAGGTAATATGAATTACTCGTAATTTATATGAATTTTCAAATTTGTAAAGTCGTTTTTGAAACACTCTGTATAGCGAGGACAGAACAAAACTTACCTGTGCAACAACCCTCAACTTACACTGAGCCTTCCGAAATTTCTCAGTATAGCTAGTGAGTCCGTTCAGGATGGTATAAGAGCCGCAGTATGACTGGCCGTCGTTTTCCATCCGATTTTTGCGCAGATTATGTCTCTCCCAGAAGCAGCGCCGTCGGGTTCTCCGTAAAATGCAATTCCACTTCACGTGATTCTAAGTGATGAAACGGGAAGCTGATCTATTCGGCACAACGTTCAGAGGGATGCCATTATAATATACACTCCTGGAAATTAAAATAAGAACACCGTGAATTCACTGTCCCAGGAAGGGGAAACTTTATTGACACATTCCTGGGGTCAGATACTTCACATGATCACACTGACAGAACCACACGCACATAGACACAGGCAACAGAGCATGCACAATGTCGGCACTAGTACAGTGTATATCCACCTTTCGCAGCAATGCAGGCTGCTATTCTCCCATGGAGACGATCGTAGAGATGCTGGATGTAGTCCTGTGGAACGGCTTGCCATGCCATTTCCACCTGGCGCCTCAGTTGGACCAGCGTTCGTGTTGGACGTGCAGACCGCGTGAGACGACGCTTCATCCAGTCCCAAACATGCTCAATGGGGGACAGATCCGGAGATCTTGCTGGCCAGGGTAGTTGACTTACACCTTCTAGAGCACGTTGGGTGGCACGGGATACATGCGGACGTGCATTGTCCTGTTGGAACAGCAAGTTCCCTTGCCGGTCTAGGAATGGTAGAACGATGGGTTCGATGACGGTTCGGATGTACCGTGCACTATTCAGTGTCCCCTCGACGATCACCAGTGGTGTACGGCCAGTGTAGGAGATCGCTCCCCACACCATGATGCCGGGTGTTGGCCCTGTGTGCCTCGGTCGTATGCAGTCCTGATTGTGGCGCTCACCTGCACGGCGCCAAACACGCATACGACCATCATTGGCACCAAGGCAGAAGCGACTCTCATCGCTGAAGACGACACGTCTCCATTCGTCCCTCCATTCACGCCTGTCGCGACACCACTGGAGGCGGGCTGCACGATGTTGGGGCGTGAGCGGAAGACGGCCTAACGGTGTGCGGGACCGTAGCCCAGCTTCATGGAGACGGTTGCGAATGGTCCTCGCCGATACCCCAGGAGCAACAGTGTCCCTAATTTGCTGGGAAGTGGCGGTGCGGTCCCCTACGGCACTGCGTAGGATCCTACGGTCTTGGCGTGCATCCGTGCGTCGCTGCGGTCCGGTCCCAGGTCGACGGGCACGTGCACCTTCCGCCGACCACTGGCGACAACATCGATGTACTGTGGAGACCTCACGCCCCACGTGTTGAGCAATTCGGCGGTACGTCCACCCGGCCTCCCGCATGCCCACTATACGCCCTCGATCAAAGTCCGTCAACTGCACATACGGTTCACGTCCACGCTGTCGCGGCATGCTACCAGTGTTAAAGACTGCGATGGAGCTCCGTATGCCACGGCAAACTGGCTGACACTGACGGCGGCGGTGCACAAATGCTGCGCAGCTAGCGCCATTCGACGGCCAACACCGCGGTTCCTGGTGTGTCCGCTGTGCCGTGCGTGCGATCATTGCTTGTACAGCCCTCTCGCAGTGTCCGGAGCAAGTATGGTGGGTCTGACACACCGGTGTCAATGTGTTCTTTTTTTCCATTTCCAGGAGTGTATTTATTTACTAAACACTATAAGCTGAAAATTTCGACACAATTATGCGATTAACTAAAAATTAACAATTTCGTGAGAAAGTGGTCTTACGACGGAACTAGATCGGAAGGTATCCTGTCGGTGACTGAAGACTATGGGGCGTAGCCTGTACCTCGTACTTGTGATATTTCGAAGGCGTCACTACATTTTCGTTAGGTTAAACATTATTGACTTATGGTCGATTCCTAGCGTTGTAGCCGGCCGCGGTGGTCTCGCGGTTCTAGGCGCGCAGTCCGGAACCGGGCGACTGCTACGGTCGCAGGTTCCAATCCTGCCTCGGGAATGGATGTGTGTGATGTCCTTAGGTTAGTTAGGTTTAAGTAGTTCTAAGTTCTAGGGGACTGATGACCACAGCAGTTGAGTCCCATAGTGCTCAGAGCCATTTGAATCATTTTTTTTCCTAGCGTTGTAATATTGTTGTAAGGAAGTACTTATGACCTGTAGGCTTCTCCTGATATCTGTATTGGAAAAAGCGACTTTAACTAGCACATACTGTATTTAGCAGGGTTAGTTGGTTCGCTCCAGAAGAACTGCGCTTTCCTTGCTGCTGACGCAACGGGCGTTCTCATGTCTATCCATGGCGCCTCACACCAGCTTCCACTGGTAACGCCATATGGTCCACAGGCTTCTACAGCCAGCGTGTGAACTGAAATCTTACTTCAGACTGTGTCCGATTTGCAGTACCGCTTTACTCACAGAATATGATAAAAAATTGTAAAACAGAAAATAGGGAAATAAAACGTCGCTTTAACACAAGAGGTACCCTATACTGGAAAATGTAATCTGCGCTGCTTGTCTTAAATTGGATGATCATCATCCACGCACGGGTTGTCTGCCTTAAGGTGCATTAAGTACGTACTTTCCAGGTAAGATTTTGCCTACGGTTTATTTGCTGTATTTCGTTGTATTTTCCATAATATCGAAAAAAATTGCTACCTGTTAATAGAATTATCCACATCATCAATTCATGAACTGTGTATTGTGTGCACTCTGGCACTTCTTCTTTTGGGTAAATATCTACGTTCCACTCCGTTAAAGCTTCAGTCTGTCCAGTCATACTTTACACGCGTGCGAGTGTGTGTGTGCGAGTGTGTGTGTGTGTGTGTGTGTGTGTGTGTGTGTGTGTGTGTGTGTGCAATAAAAGGAATAAAAAACAGTCTGAAATGAAACTGGACTCACTCTCTCTTAATCTCACCCATGCCCACCCGCACAGATTGGTATACTCCGAACAAGGCTATGAGGGATGGCAGTGCTTCAGTAGCCGTGTTAGAAATTTGCCACGAAAGCAGAGACAGCTTCAACACAGATTTTAGCCAAATCAAAGCCTGCCTGAGAGACACAAGCTGTCCGAAGCGAAAGTTAGCCTACGAATAGTGTTCAGTGAACCTGTAAGTAACGTTTTATCAACCGATCAGACTAAAGGTACTAAAAAGTTTTGCTCTATGTAAAGTCACTAAGCGGATCGAAGTCATTTATTCAGTAGCCTAATCACCATACTAGCACCGTAACGGAAGATGAACCAAATGGATACTAAATCCTAAAATCGATCTTTCGAAAGTGATTCGCAGCGGAAGATCGTAAAACGCTTATGCCTTTCAGTCATTGGACGACCGATGAGATGACAGATATTGAGATAAGGCAACACCGAGTAGCAAAGGCGTTACGATAGGTTGATGGACGAAAGGCATCTGGACCGGATATAGATACGAGATTCAACAGAGATTATACGAAATAACTCGCTCCCCCATCCAGCAGCAGTTTGTCGTAGGCCGCTGGAGCAGCGAAGGGAACACAGCGACTGGATAACAGCACATGTCATTGCCGTTTTACAGAAGGATCGGAGGAAAGATACACATAATTATAGGCATATATCACTGACGTCAATCTGATGCAGAATAATGGAACACGTTCAATTCTCATGTGTTATGACGTTTCTGGAGAACGAAAATCTCTTGTACAAAAATCAATATCTATTCCTCAAACAGAAATCCAGCGTAACTCAGCTCTCTCTTATTCCATGAGAACCGCAGCGCCGTAAATATCGGAGGCGATGATTATTTGCACCAGTGTGACAGATTCGAAATCGGAACCTATGCCTTTCGCGACAAGTACTCTACCAACTGAGCTACCCAAGCACGACTCACGACCCGTCCTCACAGCTTCATTTCTGCCAGTACCTCGTCTCCTACCTTCCAAACTTAACAGAAGCTCTCCTGCGAACCTTGCAGAACTAGCACTCCTGAAAGAAAGGATACTGCGGAGACATGGCTTAGCCACAGCCTGGGGGATGTTTCCAGAATAAGATTTTCACTCTGCAGTGGAGTGTGCGCTGATATGAAACTTCCTGGCAGATTAAAACTGTGTGGCGGACCGAGACTCGAACTCGGGACCTTTGCCTTTCGCGGGTAAGTGCTCTACCATCTGAGCTACCCAAGCACGACTCACGACCCGTCCTCACAGCTTCAATTCTGCCAGTACCTCGTCTCGTGCCTTCCAAACTTCACAGAAGAGCTTCTGTACTGGCAGAATTGAAGGTGTGAGGACGGGTCGTGAGTCGTGCTTGGGTAGCTCAGATGGTAGAGCACTTGCCCGCGAAAGGCAAAGGTCCCGAGTTCGAGTCTCGGTCCGGCACACAGTTTTAATCTGCCAGGAGGTTTCATATCAGCGCACACTCCGCTGCAGAGTGAAAATCTCATTCTGGAACCTTTGGAAATAGTTAAAATGTCGACTTCGGCACAGACCACTACGTCCAATATCATTATTTTCTCTGGTATCGGCTCTTGAGGAAAACTGGGCTGCCATTCCTCCACCGATATTCAAACACCTCATTGAAAGCGTGCCCAGAAGAGCTGAAGCCGTCGTAAAAGTAAACGATGGACGCATCCTATATTGATGTCCTCTAATAGCTGTCTGGATGCTTTTAATCAAACGGGTAATTATCACGCTAATCAGGTATCACTTGAATGTCCAGAAAAAAACTTTACCGAAGCGCTGGCAAGAAGTTTTAAGGCTCAGAGGATACAATCCCAGCAAAATCTAATTACGGCAGTGACAATAACTGTGGCATACATTCAGTGTCGTGAACCACATGAGAGAGAAACCGGTAAGCAAGCTGAGAACGGATTACGGTAGTGAACCCCGAGAGCTAAGTGAGTAATAAAATTGTCAGCTGCGTCCTAAAAAGATAACATGCTATTATTGTTGAGGTACAACATATCTCGCAGCTGGAACACTTCCTCGGAGTTTCAGGTGTCTGCCATGATGCACAGTGTGAGCTCAGAGTTCATTCAGGAGCAGGTCATTATAGAACATAATAAGCAAGCCGGCTACATAGTTGTTAATATATACGAAAAAGTGAGACGATATCATGGTCGTCTTCAGTGCTCTGAAGTCGAATACTTCGCATCAATATGAACCCGGGAGCGCGACTTGGAAGAGACAAGGAAACAATGAAAATAGTGCAAGAAGGTTTATTTTATTCGTAGAATCTCTAGATGATTAGGTACAGGCCTAGTAAAGAGACAAAACGAACTACGTCTGGAGGGATATACCCTCGAATTGATTGTCTCGGTTAAAATTTCCGTTTGGAAGCATATCTGGAAAACACGTGGAGAAACAAGACTATTTTCCGGTGTCTATATCACAATACATGTACTTCTCGACAATCGAAGAGAGAGAAATATTTAGACCAGAAAGCTCTGACTTTTGATATCTGGAAACGGGGGACGAGAAGGCAGTGTTAACGACATAATGCACAGTTCGCACTGATTAGGGAAAAAGCACAAAGTACATCAATAAACTGCGAAAACTTTAGTAGAAGTAATACACACACAGAAGTTTTGTTGCCACGGTATTGGTGCACAAAATTATGGTAAGAGCTGCAAGACGCCACTGGGTCTGGATCGAGCGAAACTGTTCTATGCACAGATCGCACCCCCTCCCCCGCCCCCCCTTACAACTCAGGTGTATTTAATGAATTGTGCGCAAAGGAAACGGAAGGGGGACAGGTGTCCCTAACAAGTGAGTCGAGAGTGTGGTTGTTTGTCAGGATAATACACTCCTGGAAATTCAAATAAGAACACCGTGAATTCATTGTCCCAGGAAGGGGAAACTTTATTGACACATTCCTGGGGTCAGATACATCACATGATCACACTGACAGAACCACAGGCACATAGACACAGGCAACAGAGCATGCACAATGTCGGCACTAGTACAGTGTATATCCACCTTTCGCAGCAATGCAGGCTGCTATTCTCCCATGGAGACGATCGTAGAGATGCTGGATGTAGTCCTGTGGAACGGCTTGCCATGCCATTTCCACCTGGCGCCTCAGTTGGACCAGCGTTCGTGCTGGACGTGCAGACCGCGTGAGACGACGCTTCATCCAGTCCCAAATATGCTCAATGGGGGACAGATCCGGAGATCTTGCTGGCCAGGGTAGTTGACTTACACCTTCTAGAGCACGTTGGGTGGCACGGGATACATGCGGACGTGCATTGTCCTGTTGGAACAGCAAGTTCCCTTGCCGGTCTAGGAATGGTAGAACGATGGGTTCGATGACGGTTCGGATGTACCGTGCACTATTCAGTGTCCCCTCGACGATCACCAGTGGTGTACGGCCAGTGTAGGAGATCGCTCCCCACACCATGATGCCGGGTGTTGGCCCTGTGTGCCTCGGTCGTATGCAGTCCTGATTGTGGCGCTCACCTGCACGGCGCCAAACACGCATACGACCATCATTGGCACCAAGGCAGAAGCGACTCTCATCGCTGAAAACGACACGTCTCCATTCGTCCCTCCATTCACGCCTGTCGCGACACCACTGGAGGCGGGCTGCACGATGTTGGGGCGTGAGCGGAAGACGGCCTAACGGTGTGCGGGACCGTAGCCCAGCTTCATGGAGACGGTTGCGAATGGTCCTCGCCGATACTCCAGGAGCAACAGTGTCCCTAATTTGCTGGGAAGTGGCGGTGCGGTCCCCTACGGCACCGCGTAGGATCCTACGGTCTTGGCGTGCATCCGTGCGTCGCTGCGGTCCGGTGCCAGGTCGACGGGCACGTGCACCTTCCGCCGACCACTGGCGACAACATCGATGTACTGTGGAGACCTCACGCTCCACGTGTGGAGCAATTCGGCGGTACGTCCACCCGGCCTCCCGCATGCCCACTATACGCCCTCGCTCAAAGTCCGTCAACTGCACATACGGTTCACGTCCACGCTGTCGCGGCATGCTACCAGTGTTAAAGACTGCGATGGAGCTCCGTATGCCACGGCAAACTGGCTGACACTGACGGCGGCGGTGCACAAATGCTGCGCAGCTAGCGCCATTCGACGGCCAACACCGCGGTTCCTGGTGTGTCCGCTGTGCGGTGCGTGTGATCATTGCTTGGACAGCCCTCTCGCAGTGTCCGGAGCAAGTATGGTGGGTCTGACACACCGATGTCAATGTGTTCTTTTTTCCATTTCCAGGAGTGTAGTATTCAGTGCGAACAAGGGGTTCCGATCTGTAAATACTGAAACGTAAACGCGGTAACTGAGACTATCATTTAATACAAATCATTCCACAAGACGAACAGTACCTGAATAACCAATGTAATAATTATCTCACTTTCACATTGAAGATGATTAGAAATCATATCCTTCGTATAATTACACAGTAGCCAGTTTAATTTTTTATTATTTTTTTTAAATAATGTAATACTAAATTTATTGCTTTTAGTGGTGGCAAGCTTCTGAAATGATAAAATGATGCATAGACAACTTTTTTGCTTGTTGATGATGAAATTATATACTCCGCCAACCAACATCAGATTCCCATCAGACGGACGAGAACGTTGACCGACAGCATTGTTTAGACTGTCGCTGAAGTATCGTATTTATCCGTTGACACCTGGCAAGCGACCTTCAAGTAAAATGTCTCCCCTGTACGGGAATATGCGTAACGGATGCGCAAGTACAGGTCGTAGACGCATGGTTGACGACATATGGAACATTGGGCTAGCCGCGAGTCATGCTCGGATAGCCAAATGGTAAGGCGACCGCTCGCGATAAGCGTGAAATCCGGGTTCGTGTCCCGCTCCCGCACTAATTTTCATTGTCGTCATTCCATTATATAGCGGATGGTTGACCATATTCGCAACTGCCGGTACTTTTCATGTGTTACAGAGAAAGCCTGTGGGCACCTTTGAGGCAAATTTCAAGCTTCTGCCTCGCAGTGGGACACAATTACGGCGTAACTGGTCTTTTAATTGTATTGCTCGGTATGTTTAAGCGCAGGAAGGGACCGTGATAGCTGTGGACTATGTCAACTTCATTGTGGACGACCTGCTTGATGTCTCTCTTGACTGCGATGGCATATTCCAGTCACATGGTTAGTACAGTAGTTTTTAGTAGCATGGTAGTGAACTCACTTTGATGTCCTGGCCACAAAATTCAAGTTATCTGAACCTTTCTCTGACTCTGTCTGGCGCCAGCTCTGCGCTCACAAGCCAGCCGCACGTAATTTACTGGAGTTGCGTGACCTGTGCGCAGACCTCTCTTACCACATACCTCTGGAAAGCTACCGAGGTATGCTATATCCATGCCACGCAGCACCGCTCCCGTAATGCGTTTCAAATGTCAACAAACATGCTATTAAGCAGGTGGTTACAATTTATTTATCTCATCAGTGTATTGTGCACATCCTTTTGCGAGAGCCTCTGACGAAGTAGCATGTATTACTAAGTCCTACAATGTCCAGATCAGTCCACCGACCATGCTAATTCACATTTGAGATACGATCTTTCAAGGGAATTTTCAAATGTAGACTTGTACCATTCTAGTGGAAAGAATGGCTCATTAACAGAGTAAGATTGCATGATACATCCACTATACTGACAAGCAACAACACAGCTTGAGCGCACTTGTAGTACCATAGTAGAGATCTTTGAGTAACTGCAACAATGAAAAGTGTTTTTAAACAGCGACTTTCATTACTACACTACTGCCCATTAAAATTACTACACCAAGAAGATATGCAGATGATACACGGGTATTGATTGGACAAATATATTATACCAGAACTGACATGTGATTACATTTTCACCCAATTTGGGTGCATAGATCCTGAGAAATCAGTACCCAGAACAACCACCTCTGGCCGTAATAACGGCCTTGATACGCCTGGGCATTGAGTAAAACAGAACTTGGATGGCGTGTACAGGTACAGCTGCCCATACAGCTTCAACACGATACCACAGTTCATCACGAGTAGTGACTGGCGTATTTTGACGAGCCAGTTGCTCGGCAACATTTGACCAGACGTTTTCAATTGGTGAGAGATTTGGAGTATGTGCTGGCCAGGGCAGCAGTCGAACATTTTATGTATCCAGAAAGACCCCTACAGGACCTGCAACATGCGATCGTGCATTACCCAGCTGCAATGTAGGGTTTCGCAGGGATGGAATGAAGGGTAGACCCACGAGTCGTAACACATCTGAAATGTAACGTCCACTGTTCAACGTGCCGTCAATGCGAACAAGAGGTGACCAAGACGTGTAACCAATGGCACCCCATACCATCACGCCGGGTGATACGCCAATATGGCGATGACGAATACACGCTTCCAACGTGCGTTCACCGCGATGTCACCAAACACGGATCCGACCGTCATGATGCGTATTTCATGCAGTCCCACTGCGAGGCAGAAGCTTGAAATTTGCCTCAAAGGTGCCCACAGGCTTTCTCTGTAACACATCCGAAAAAATGATATTTTGCAATTGGTGCACCCAGGTTCGTCGTTGAGCTCCTGTCTGTGATGCAGCGTCAAGGGTAACTTCAGCCTTGGTCTCCGAGCTGATAGTCCATGCTTCTGCAAACTTCGTCGAACTGTTCGTGCAGATGGTTGTTGTCTTGCAAAGGTCCCCATCTGTTGACTCAGGGATCGAGACGTGGCTGCACGATCCGTTACAGGCATGTGGATAAGATGCCTGTCATCTCGACTGCTAGTGGTACGAAGCCGCCGGGATCCAGCACGGCGTTCCGTATTACTCTCCTGAACCCACCGATTCCATATTCTGCTAACAGTCAATGGATCTCGACCAACGCGAGCAGCAATGTCGCAATACCATAAACCGCAATCGCGATAGGCTACAATTCGACCTTTATCAAAGTCGGAAACGTGATGTTACGCATTTCTCCTCCTTACACGAGGCATCACAACAACGTTTCACCAGGCAACGCCGGTCAACTGCTGTCTGTGTATGAGAAATCGGTTGGAAACTTTCCTCATGTCATCACGTTGTAGGTGTCGCCACCGGCGCGAAGCTTGTGTGCATGCTCTGAAAAGCTAATCATTTTCATATCACAGCATCTTCTGCCTGTCGGTTAAATTTCGGCTCTGTAGCACGTCATTTTAATGGCCAGTAGTGTATATTGACGACATATAGAAACCTGCGACAGCTGGTTTTAAGGAAAAATGCGTAATGTGCCGGTGACTGTCTTCAGTTTAGGGAACTCCTGATAAGAACCGTCGGATTTGGTCGGCACGCCTGTGACGAAGCGTGGAATGGGTTCAGATATTACTCGGGCGGCAGGTGGAAACCGCTCAAAGCTATCACGAACAAGTTGTAGCGGAAATGTTAACACGAAGATAACTGGCCGCGTGTTGACAGAATGGCCGCTCTCTGACGCCCTCTCCCCGGGCGGGCGCGGCGGTCACCGAAACAGCCCAGACACTCCACCCACCGCTGACAGCACAGCAGTGTCACCGCAGCAGTGTTTCGAGATATCGCTATAGATCGAATTAAGGCGGCCAGAAATCTCGGTGCTCGCCTGCCGCCAGGAGGAGCTCCAGCACGGGTACAGGGAACGACTGTCCCGTATTCTGTTACGAGAGTTTCTGAAACGTTTAAAGGTTGTGAAACTTCCTGGCAGATTAAAACTGTGTGCGGGACCGAGACTCGAACTCCGGGCCTTTACCTTTCGCGGGCAAGTGCTCTACCAACTGACCTACCCAAGTACGATTCACGCCCCGTCCTCACAGCATTACTTCCTCCAGTACCTCGTCTCCTACCTTCCAAACTTCACAGAAGCTATCCTGCGAACCTTTCAGAACTAGCACTCCTGGAAGAAAAGATACTGCCGAGACATGGCTTAGCCACAGCCTGGGGGATGTTTTCAGAACGAGATTTTCACTCTGCAGCGGAGTGTGCGCTGATAGGCAAATTCCTGGCGGATTAAAACTGTGTGCCGGACCGAGACTCGAACTCGCAGGAGATTCTGTGAAGTTTGTAAAATAGGAGACGAGGTACTGGCAGATGTAAAGCTGTGAGGACGGGTCGTGAGTCGTGCACGGGTAGCTCAGATGGTAGAGCACTTGTCCGCGTAAGGCAAAGGTCGCGAGTTCGAGTGTCGGTCCGGCACACAGTTTTAACCTGTCAGGAAGTTTCATATCAGCGCACACTCGGCTGCAGAGTGAAAATCTCATTCTGGAAACATCCTCCAGGCTGTGGCTAAGCCATGTCTCCGCATTATCCTTTCTTTCAGGAGTGCTAGTCCTGCATGGTTCGCAGGAGAGCTTCTGTAAAGTTTGGGAAGTAGGAAACGAGGTACTGGCGGAAGTAAAGCTGTGAGGACGGGGCGAGAGTCGTGTTTCGGTATCTCAGTTGGTAGAGCACTTGCCCGCGAAAGGCGAAGGTCCCGAATTCGAGTCTCGGTCCGGCACACAGTTTTAATCTGCCAGGAAGTTTCGTATCAGCGCACACTCCGCTGCAGAGTGAAAATCTCATTCTGTTTAAAGGTTGTGCCTAACCTAGACACATACCAGGACCGCTGCCTTCTACAGGCACTGCTAATATCGCAGTTCGGGGGCAGCACTGACAGCGAAAACCATACGTACAGATTCGAGTCCTATTCTCAGAGACAGTTGCATGAAATACGCAACCTTTATCCTAAATACTTCCTCCAGTTCTTTCTTTTTCGCCGGCCGCGGTGGCCGAGCGGTTGTAGGCGCTTCTGTCCGGAGCCGCGCGACTGCTACGGTCGCAGGTTCGAATCCTGCCTCGGGCATGGATGTGTGTGCTGTATTTAGATTAGTTAGGTTTAAGTAGTTCTAAGTTCTAGGGGACTGATGACCTCAGACGTTAAGTCCCATAGTGCTCAGAGCCATTTGAACTATTTTTTTTTTTGTCTCTAGCTATGAATGTCTCTTGGAAATCCAAGTAGAAAATACAGGGCTTCTACACAAATATGGGAACACCGTGACCAATGCACTTTCTGTCACAATCGCAGATGCACGCCAAGCCTGCAGCTTGTGCTGCTGTACTTGACCACGAACGGCACAAGTGCGGTGTCCTCAGCACGTTACGAGTTTCAGTCGCGGCCAGAACAGTGTAGCCGGAGCTAAGTGAATTTGAAGTCGACAAATTGTTGGTGCTCGCATGGAGGGAGCCAAAGTGTTTGGTGTTTCAAGAGGCACCGTATCAAAGATTACATCGCATCTAGGAAAAGCGGAAAAACATTGTCCAAGTCAATATGCGAACGATGGTGTGTCTTGAGTAATTCGGACAGATTGTCATTGAAAAGGAATGTGACGAAAACTTTGAGTACAACAACAAAAGTCACTGCACAATTGAATGTGGCACTCGCGAACGATGTCAGCATCAAAACAACACGATAGGAGCTCCAGATGCAAGGAAGTTCAGGGCAACTTGGAATTCCAGAACCGCACATCATGCCCGTAACACGAAAATGTAGCGCCGAAGCCACAAAACGTGGACTATGGAGCAAGGGAAGAATCTCATTTGGTCGGATGTGTCGTCTTGCACACTGTATCAAACTTCTGGCCGAGATCACGTGCGAAGAATGAAACGGGAGAGTGGTTCGTTGATGGTTTGGACTACTGTGACGTAGCAAATTATTACTTGCATTGAAAGCGTGGTTTGCCTTGGAGAGCGGAAGAGAGCAGGAAGGTGGCCACTGGAGCACGCGAGCTGGCTGAAAGACGTGCACTTCACTCACCATTCAGTGCTCGTATTTCATATTTCTAATCCCAGCATTCTGGTATTCGGTAAAATAATAATTCAGGCAATATTAATAATTTCTATGGGTTGCCTGATTTATTTGACGATTTTTACAGCTTGTCCCACACTGACCTGTGAGAGGAACTTGGCGTTAGAAATTTTCTTGATTTATGGGCGAGGGCAGCAGTCTTCCTAGCAGCCATGATGGCTTCCCGTTTCCCATCCTTTTTTCCGATCGACAGGGTAGCACGTGGTGTCGTTTGAACATTCAGTGGTGGCCAAAGTTCTCCTCAGTCCCCCAACCTGCCTTACCAACCTTGTAACTGCTATTCATTCTCGATTTTAACGTCGCGAGGTCGCCTCCCTGTGAAATTCCGGCCCTATGATTGGCCAGTACAGGTGCGCGCCCGTTTTTCGCGGGTAGGCGCCAACCGCCATCCGCGGCTGGATAGTGGACAAAGGGGCAGTAAGGCAGTTCTAGTGTGACCGTGCCGGATACCACAGGTGCCTAATCCAGGAGATGAAGTTCGGTAAGCATGAGCGCCGACGTGCGCTGTAGATTCGCGCCCTGCGGCCCAGAAGGAACCTATCGGTCACTGTGAATATTTTCGCGTCTTGCGGGTCTTATTGCTTTAGTATGGGAGGCTATCGAACGATTCTTCTCAGTCTTTGGCTAATTCCTGGTGGTGGTTGTTGCACGCCTGCAACCCCTTCCTTTACTAAATGGGCTTCTATTTGATAATACGGTGATCGTTACTAAAATTCCATTCCTCCTGCTGTCGTGGTGTGTTATGAACGTACGTTGGGGCAGGCTGCTGAACTCTAATCTTTCTCCCCCCCCCCCCCATTTGGTTGTATTATTGTTCGATTCTCAGCTGTTTAATAAATGCGTCCGTTAATCTTACATTCTCTTTTTCCTTACGTGAACTCACCCCTAGTGTAACAGAATAATGCGTAACTATAACGGTTGCTATAAGGTCGTGCAGGTCTCGCGCCACTAACGATAGTATAAAGATTCAATATCGCGCGCCTGGCACGCCCATTGCACGCATGGCACCGATAACAGTAGTAATCATGTTCAACTATTCCCCACTGATGAACTGGGAAGTGTTCACGGCTCAGTGTGAGTACGTGAGCACTAAATCCACTTCATGTGATGGAAGTAGTGGCCCCTGTTTTGCCTTGCTAGTTTAGACAAAAAATATCAAAAATCACAGCCCATACAGATAGGAATAGTAACCTGTAAAAATAAAACGAGCCACCGCTTTTACATGGCTACTTGCTTAACACTGCGTGCAATACGTTACACATACTCTCTATAAATCTGAAGAAGTACTATTAAATATTAATCGATCTTTTTCTTTCTTTGTACATCAAATTCTATTGGTAACATAACTATACGGTTAAAGTTTCGAATCAATTACTTCCATACTTTCGGAGAAATAAATTTTTACCTAAAACACATAATAACCGTGCTCGCATTGCGAAACCGAGTTAGGGCTGTAATGTATTCACCTGCAGTATCAATTGAAACTACAACCAAAAGGATAGATTCATTTAATCTAATTTTCTGGAATTTTCTTTAGTTTCATCGCCACAGATGTCTGACTTAATTAACGGTACACTTGAAAATTATTATTTCATTGTGTCTTATTGTGTGAGTGTTTTGGAGAGACTGAGAGAGTAAATGAAGGACATATATAAAGTGAGAATGTTATATTTTATCAACACTATGTAAATGTAAGTGTGAGAAAGTTGTGTAAAGGGGAAAATGTGTCAGAGTGAGCTTGATTTTGTAAAGGCCAGCCACAAGGGACGTTGAGTAGCACACTGGTTAGTAACTTAAATTGTGGAATAGAATCGTATTTTGTTTTCATTAAATTTGAACTAGTTTCAGAATTACGAGAGTTCTAGTCCACGTATGGTAATCTGAATGGCTGACATTAGAAATACCGCCACTATACAAATGGCCCTGAGCGCTATGGGACTTAACATCTGAGGTCAACAGCCCTCTAGAACTTAGAACTACTTACACCTAACCAACCTAAGGAAATCAAACACATCCATGCCTGAGGCAGGATCCGAACCTGTCGAGTGATTCCAGCTTGAAGCGCACTATACAAGTGCTCGAGATGATCCGATTGGCTGTTTAACATACTAGCCAATAGGAATTCAGCGTTTCCCTCGCATTTGAGTAGGGCTTTGTGCCTCAGATCTATGAGTCGAAATAATCGGTCGAGAGCCGTCTTCTAATAAGCACCTCCAGAATGTTAAACCACGCTGATCAGATTTGTACCAAAATGAAGAAATTCGCGCGTTTGATTGGTTCCCGTGTCGCCGACGAAAAGCGACTACAATAGTATTTTGTGAAAGTCTGAGCCTTGTAGGTGGTTTATTTAAGGAGATATTAGCTTGTGAACATTTCATATCGTACACAAACTCCACGTTTTTGTTTTGTTTTGTTTTTTTGGGAGGGGGAGGGGGGTGATTCGCAAGGAATAACCCACATAAATTACTTGTAAAAAGGCAGAACTATAACTGGACCCAATCATGCTTCATTGTTCGTTCGTTTAAAAGTTTCTTTGTTTGAAAAATGACCAAGACAGACAAGCAAAAGGGTGCTCACCAGGATAATGCAAGAGCGATAACAATGGCGAAAGTCCGTGAATTACGCTTTGGTTCAAAATGGCTCTGAGCACTACGGGACTTAACTTCTGAGGTCATCAGTCCCCTAGAACTTAGAACTATTTAAACCTAACTAACCTAAGGACATCACACACACCCATACCCGAGGCAGGATTCGAACCTGCGACCGTAGTGGTCGCGCGGTTCCAGACTGTAGCGCCTAGAACCGCTCGGCCACCACGGCTGGCAGTTACGCTTTGAATTAGTTCTTCATCCACCTTATTAAACAGATTTAGATCCAAGTTACGTCTTCCTGTTCCCTAACCTGAAACTTTGGCTTGCTGGGTAAATATTTTCGTCAAATGACGACGTGATAGTTGCAGACAACCAGTATTTTGAGGAGTTTGACAGAATCTTACTCTCCCATGGGATGAAAAAGCTGGAGGATTGCTGGACCGGAGGAGACTATGTCCAGAAATAAGGTGTGTTGTTAAAGGAGCAAACATATTTTTTCCTTCTTTCTTTTCCAGACTTATGAAAGCATCTTCGTATGTTCAGTCATGCATTTCTCGCTGTCTTTTCACATTTTTATGCAACCCTTGTACGAGTGTGAACGTGGAATACAAGTGAAGCTGTAATTATTACCACCAACAAAATTTAATTCTGTAATTAATTTGTGTAGTTCGTAGGCACAGGTATGCTGTGCTCGCGTACACTGACATCCCCGCGCCACAGTACTGTAGCTCGCCACTAGGACATCCAACGCAAGATGGTCGCAGCCTAGCGTTAAAGTGGAGACTGGCTGCGTGGTTTCTTTCTGACGTCAACCAGAATACTCCGGTACTGTGGCGCAGGGATTTCGGTATACGCCAGCGCTGCAGACATGTGCCTACGAATAAAAACAATTTGTTGCACAATTACAATTTATTGGGGGTGGTGATTGGAAGTTTATACAGGGTGGTCCATTGATAGTGACCGGGCAAAATATCTCACGCAATAAAAGCATCAAACGAAAAAACTACAAAGAACGAAACTCGTCTAGCTTGAAGGGGGAAACCAGATGGCGCTATGGTTGGCCTGCTAGATGGCGCTGCCATAGGTCAAACGGATGTCAACTGCGTTTTTTAAAATAGGAACCCATATTTTTATTACATATCCGTGTAGTACGTAAAGAAATATGAATGTTTTAGTTGGGCCACTTTTTTCGCTTTGTGATAGATGGTGATGCAAAGTCACTAACGTATAAGTACGTGGTAACACGTAACATTCCGCCAGTGCGGACGGTATTTGCTTCGTGATACATTATTATGGACCGTTTGCCAATTGCGGAAAAGATATCGTGTTGATGTATGCCTAATGTGATCAAAATGCCCAACGGGCGTCTGCTATGTATGCTGCTCGGTATGCTGGACGACATCATCCAAGTGTCCGGACCGCTCGACGCATAATTACGTTATTTAATCCATGAACCGTGGACCTTGCCGTTGGTGGGGAGGCTTGCGTGCCTCATCGATACAGATAGCCGTACCGTAGGTGCAACCACAACGGAGGGGTATCTGTTGAGAGGCCAGACAAACGTGTGGTTCCTGAAGAGGGGCAGCAGCCTTTTCAGTAGTTGCAGGGGCAACAGTCTGGATGATTGACTGATCTGGCCTTGTAACATTAACCAAAACGGCCTTGCTGTGCTGGTACTGCGAACGGCTGAAAGCAAGGGGAAACTACGGCCGTAATTTTTCCCGAGGACATGCAGTTTTACTGTATGATTAAATGATGATGGCGTCCTCTTGTGTAAAATATTCCGGAGGTAAAATAGTCCCCCATTCGGATCTCCGGGCGGGAATTACTCAAGAGGACGTCGTTATCAGGAGAAAGAAAACTGGCGTTCTACGGATCAGAGCGTGGAATGTCAGATCCCTTAATCGGGCAGGTAGGTTAGAAAATTTAAAAAGGGAAATGGATGGGTTAAAGTTAGATATAGTGGGAATTAGTGAAGTTCGGTGGCAGGAGGAACAAGACTTTTGGTCTGGTGATTACAGGGTTATAAATACAAAATCAAATAGGGGTAATGCAGGAGTAGGTTTAATAATGAATAAAAAAATTGGAGTGCGGGTTAGCTACTACAAACAGCATAGTGAACGCATTATTGTGGCCAAGATAGACACGAAGCCCATGCCTACTACAGTAGTACAAGTTTATATGCCAACTAGCTCTGCAGATGATGAAGAAATAGATGAAATGTATGACGAGATAAAAGAAATTATTCAGGTAGTGAAGGGAGACGAAAATTTAATAGTCATGGGTGACTGGAATTCGTCAGTAGGAAAAGGGAGAGAAGGAAACATAGTAGGTGAATATGGATTGAGGGGAAGAAATGAAAGAGGAAGCCGCCTTGTAGAATTTTGCACAGAGCATAACTTAATCATAGCTAACACTTGGTTCAAGAATCATAAAAGAAGGTTGTATACCTGGAAGAATCCTGGAGATACTAAAAGGTATCAGATAGATTATATAATGGTAAGACAGAGATTTAGGAACCAGGTTTTAAATTGTAAGACATTTCCAGGGGCAGATGTGGATTCGGACTACAATCTATAGGTTATGACCTGCAGAGTGAAACTGAAGAAACTGCAAAAAGGTGGGAATTTAAGGAGATGGGACCTGGATAAACTGAAAGAACCAGAGGTTGTACAGAGTTTCAGGGAGAGCATAAGGGAACAATTGACAGGAATGGGGGAAAGAAATACATTAGAAGAAGAATGGGTAGCTCTAAGGGATGAAGTAGTGAAGGCAGCAGACGATCAAGTAGGTAAAAAGACGAGGGCTAATAGAAATCCTTAAGTAACAGAAGAAATATTGAATTTAATTGATGAAAGGAGAAAATATAAAAGTGCAGTAAATGAAGCAGGCAAAAAGGAATACAAACGTCTCAAAAATGAGATCGACAGGAAGTGCAAAATTGCTAAGCAGGGATGGCTAGAGGACAAATGTAAGGATGTAGAGGCTTGTCTCACTAGGGGTAAGATAGATACTGCCTACAGGAAAATTAAAGAGACCTTTGGAGAGAAGAGAACCACTTGAATGAATATCAAGAGCTCAGATGGCAACCCAGTTCTAAGCAAAGAAAGAAAGGTGGAAGGAGTATATAGAGGGTCTATACAAGGGCGATGTACTTGAGGACAATATTATGGAAATGGAAGAGGATGTAGATGAAGACGAAATGGGAGATAAGATACTGCGTGAAGAGTTTGACAGAGCATTGAAAGACCTGAGTCGAAACAAGGCCCCGGGAGTAGACAACATTCCATTAGAACTACTGATGGCCTTGGGAGAGCCAGTCCTGACAAAACTCTACCATCTGGTGAGCAAGATGTATGAGACAGGCGAAATACCCTCAGACTTCAAGAAGAATATAATAATTCCAATCCCAAAGAAAGCAGGTGTCGACAGATGTGAAAATTACCGAACTATCAGTTTAATAAGTCACAGCTGCAAAATACTAACGCGAATTCTTTACAGACGCATGGAAAAACTAGTAGAAGCCAGCCTTGTGGAAGATCAGTTTGGATTCCGTAGAAATATTGGAACACGTGAGGCAATACTGACCTTAAGACTTATCTCAGAAGGAAGAATAAGGAAAGGCAAACCTACGTTTCTAGCATTTGTAGACTTAGAGAAAGCTTTTGACAATGTTAACTGGAATACTCTCTTTCAAATTCTGAAGGTGGCAGGGGTAAAATACAGGGAGCGAAAGGCTATTTACAATTTGTACAGAAACCAGATGGCAGTTATAAGAGTCGAGGGACATGAAAGGGAAGCAGTGGTTGGGAAAGGAGTGAGACAGTGTCGTAGCCTCTCCCCGATGTTATTCAATCTGTATATTGAGCAAGCAGTAAAGGAAACAAAAGAAAAATTCGGAGTAGGAATTAAAATTCATGGAGAAGAAGTAAAAACTTTGAGGTTCGCCAATGACATTGTAATTCTGTCAGAGACAGCAAAGGACTTGGAAGAACCGTTGAACGGAATGGACAGTGTCTTGAAAGGAGGGTATAAGATGAACATCAACAAAAGCAAAACGAGGATAATGGAATGTAGTCAAATTAAATCGGGTGATGCTGAGGGAATTAGATTAGGAAATGAGACACTTAAAGTAGTAAAGGAGTTTTGCTATTTAGGGAGTAAAATAACTGATGATGGTCGAAGTAGAATGGATATAAAATGTAGACTGGCAATGGCAAGGAAATCGTTTCTGAAGAAGAGAAATTTGTTAACATCGAGTATAGATTTAAGTGTCAGGAAGTCTTTTCTGAAAGTATTTGTGTGGAGTGTAGCCATGTATGGAAGTGAAACATGGACGATAACTAGTTTTGACAAGAAGAGAATAGAAGCTTTCGAAATGTGGCGCTACAGAAGAATGCTGAAGATAAGGTGGGTAGATCATGTAACTAATGAGGAGGTATTGAATAGGATTGGGGAGACGAAAAGTTTGTGGCACAACTTGACTAGAAGAAGGGATCGGTTGGTAGGACATGTTTCGAGGCATCAAGAGATCACAAATTTAGCATTGGAGGGCAGCATGGAGGGTAAAAATCGTAGAGGGAGACCAAGAGATGAATACACTAAGCAGATTCAGAAGGATGTAGGTTGCAGTAGGTACTGGAAGAAGCTTGCACAGGCTAGAGTAGCATGGAGAGCTGCATCAAACCAGTCTCAGGACTGACGACCACAACAACAACAAGGAAACAGGAAGTGGTCAGCCATATGTGAAACGTCAACCACGACCTGCAACAAATGATGACGCCAAAGTAGGTGTTTTAGCTACTGTCGCGGCTAATACGCGCATCAGTAACAGACAAATTGCGCGAGAATCGGGAATCTCAAAAACGTCGGTGTTGCGAATGCTACCGCAACGTCGATTGCACCCGTACCATATTTCGATGCACCAGGAATTGCATGGCGACGACTTTGAACGTTGTGTACAGTTCTGCCACTGGGAACAAGAGAAATTACGGGACGACGACAGATTTTTTGCACGCGCTCAATTTAGCGACGAAGCGTCATTCACCAACAGGCGTAAAGTAAACCCGCATAATATGCACTATTGGGCAACGTAAAATCCACAATGGCTGCGACCTTGGCGGCATTATGGGAGGAAGGATAATTGGGCCTCATTTTATCAATGGCAATCTGAATGGTGCAAAGTATGCTCATTTCTTACATAATGTTCTACCGATGTTAGTACAAGATATTTCACTGCATGACAGAATGGCGATGTACTTCCAACAAGATGGATGTTTTCTCTGCCTCGTGATGACTGGGTGTTGTGTGATGTCCTTAGGTTAGTTAGGTTTAAGTAGTTCTAAGTTCTAGGGGACTGATGACCATAGATGTTAAGTCCCATAGTGCTCAGAGCCATTCAGAGCCAAGATGGATGTCCGGCACGTAGCTCGCGTGCGGTTGAAGCGGTATTGAATAGCATATTTCATGACAGGTGGATTGGTTGTCGAAGCACCATACCATGGCCCGCACGTTTACCGTATCTGACGTCCCCGGATTTCTTTCTGTGGGGAAAATTGAAGGATATTTGCTATCGTGATCCACCGACAAGGCCTGACAACATGCCTCAGCGCATTGTCAATGCATGTGCGAACATTATGGAAGGTGAACTACTCGCTGTTGAGAGGAATGTCTTTACAGGTATTGCCAAATGTATTGAGGTCGGCGGATATCATTTTGAGCTTTTATTGCGTTAATGTGGTATCACGCTGTAACAGCATGCGTTCTCAGAAATCCTAAGTTCACAATGGTACATGTATCACATTGTAACCACCGAAATATAATGTTTAAACGTACCTACGTTCTGTATTTTAATTTAAGAAAACCTACCTGTTACCAACTGTTCGTCTAAAACTGTGAGCCATATGTTTGTGACTATTACAGCGCCATCTATCACAAAGCCAAAAGAGTGGTCCAACTAAAACATTCATATTTCTTTACGTACTACACGAATGTGTAATAAAAATGGGGGTTCCTATTTAAAAAAAACGCAGTTGATATCCGTTTGACCTACGGCAGCGCCATCTAGCGGGCCAACCATAGCGCCATCTGGTTTCCCCCTTCAAGGTAGACGAGTCTCGTTCTTTGTAGTTTTTTTCGTTTGATGCTTATTTCGTGAGATATTTTGCCCGGTCACTATCAATGGACCTCCCTGTATGTACCCATCGTATCGGTAAGTTTGCTAAGTTATCGGTGTATTTGAAACCCTCGACACATTTTCGTGAAGAAATTAAAGAACGCACTGAAAACATGTAGAGTTCTAAAGAGTTTTGATGGATGGTCTGCTCGGAGAGTGCACCTCGCTGATGTGACGTCGGTTATCGCAGCCAGTGTGCGTCGATGGCGCCGAGGCGCCGGACCGAATATTGGTGTCGAGGCGCCGACGTCTGCCACGCTTCCGCTTCCGCGCCGCCGCTCCTGCCCGGTCTGCCCATCTATATGTAAATACGAGAGGCGCCGGCCTCTTAGCTCGCCCGCTGCTGGTAAATTCCGGGGCGGATCGGCTCTAACGAGACGGGGCGCTCCATTGTCTGCACGGCGCGCAGTGCTAGATGTAGCAGTTAGGCCGGCGCAATGAGGCGGCAGCCCGGCCACGCCCGCAGAGCCACTGGCCAGGGAGGCTCCGCCGTGACAAGCAGCGGCGGTGAACCCCCTCCTATCCTCGGCGCCGGGGCCAGAATCCGCTCCCTCTACATCTACATCTACATTCATACTCCGCAAGCCACCCAACGGTGTGTGGCGGAGGGCACTTTACGTGCCACTGTCATTACCTCCCTTTCCTGTTCCAGTCACGTATGGTTCGCGGGAAGAACGACTGTCTGAAAGCCTCCGTGCGCGCTCTAATCTCTCTAATTTTACATTCGTGATCTCCTCGGGAGGTATAAGTAGGGGGAAGCAATATATTCGATACCTCATCCAGAAACGCACCCTCTCGAAACCTGGCGGGCAAGCTACACCGCGATGCAGAGCGCCTCTCTTGCAGTCTGCCACTTGAGTTTATTAAACATCTCCGTAACGCTATCACGGTTACCAAATAACCCTGTGACGAAACGCGCCGCTCTTCTTTGGATCTTCTCTATCTCCTCCGTCAACCCGATCTGGTACGGATCCCACACTGATGAGCAATACTCAAGTACAGGTCGAACGAGTGTTTTGTAAGCCACCTCCTTTGTTGATGGACTACATTTTCTAAGCACTCTCCCAATGAATCCCAACCTGGTACCCGCCTTACCAACAATTTTATATGATCATTCCACTTCAAATTGTTCCGCACGCATACTCCCAGATATTTTACAGAAGTAACTGCTACCAGTGTTTGTTCCGCTATCATATAATCATACAATAAAGGATCCTTCTTTCTATGTATTCGCAATACATTACATTTGTGTATGTTAAGGGACAGTTGCCACTCCCTGCACCAAGTGCCTATCCGCTGCAGATCTTCCTGCATTTCGCTACAATTTTCTAATGCTGCAACTTCTCTGTATACTACAGCATCATCCGCGAAAAGCCGCATGGAACTTCCGACACTATCTACTAGGTCATTTATATATATTGTGAAAAGCAATGGTCCCATAACACTCCCCTGTGGCACGCCAGAGGTTACCTTAACGTCTGTAGACGTCTCTCCATTGATAACAACATGCTGTGTTCTGTTTGCTAAAAAATCTTCAATCCAGCCACACAGCTGGTCTGATATTCCGTAGGCTCTTACTTTGTCTATCAGGCGACAGTGCGGAACCGTATCGAACGCCTTCCGGAAGTCAAGAAAAATAGCATCTACCTGGGAGCCTGTATCTAATATTTTCTGGATCTCATGAACAAATAAAGCGAGTTGGGTCTCACACGATCGCTGTTTCCGGAATCCATGTTGATTCCTACATAGTAGATTCTGGGTTTCCAAAAACGACATGATACTCGAGCAAAAAACATGTTCTAAAATTCTACAACAGATCGACGTCAGAGATATACGTCTATAGTTTTGCGCATCTGCTCGACGACCCTTCTTGAAGACTGGGACTACCTGTGCTCTTTTCCAATCATTTGGAACCCTCTGTTCCTCTAGAGACTTGCGGTACACGGCTGTTAGAAGGGGGGCAAGTTCTTTCGCGTACTCTGTGTAGAATCGAACTGGTATCCCGTCAGGTCCAGTGGACTTTCCTCTGTTGAGTGATTCCAGTTGCTTTTCTATTCCTTGGACACTTATTTCGATGTCAGCCATTTTTTCGTTTGTGCGAGGATTTAGAGAAAGAACTGCAGTGCGGTCTTCCTCTGTGAAACAGCTTTGGAAAAAGGTGTTTAGTATTTCAGCTTTACGCGTGTCATCCTCTGTTTCAATGCCATCATCATCCCGGAGTGTCTGGATATGCTGTTTCGAGCCACTTACTGATTTAACGTAAGACCAGAACTTCCTAGGATTTTCTGTCAAGTCTGTACATAGAATTTTACTTTCGAATTCACTGAACGCTTCTCGCGTAGCCCTCCTTACGCTAACTTTGACATCGCTTAGCTTCTGTTTGTCTGAGAGGTTTTGGCTGCGTTTAAACTTGGAGTGAAGCTCTCTTTGCTTTCGCAGTAGTTTCCTAACTTTGTTGTTGTACCACGGTGGGTTTTTCCCGTCCCTCACAGTTTTACTCGGCACGTACCTGTCTAAAACGCATTTTACGATTGCCTTGAACTTTTTCCATAAAC
The DNA here is from genome assembly GCF_023898315.1 of Schistocerca nitens. Classification (NCBI taxonomy): domain Eukaryota; kingdom Metazoa; phylum Arthropoda; class Insecta; order Orthoptera; family Acrididae; genus Schistocerca; species Schistocerca nitens. The sequence goes on from NC_064622.1 coordinate 488,391,045, forward strand.
ACTCAACATTGTCAGTGTCGGAACAGAAATTTTCGTTTTGATCTGTTAGGTGGTCTGAAATCTGCCTTCTATTACTCTTGCTAAACAGATAAACCTTCCTCCCTTTTTTTATATTCCTATTAACTTCCATATTCAGGGATGCTGCAACGGCCTGATGATCACTGATTCCCTGTTCTGCACTTACAGAGTCGAAAAGTTCGGGTCTGTTTGTTATCAGTAGGTCCAAGATGTTATCTCCACGAGTCGGTTCTCTGTTTAATTGCTCGAGGTAATTTTCGGATAGTGCACTCAGTATAATGTCACTCGATGCTCTGTCCCTACCACCCGTCCTAAACATCTGAGTGTCCCAGTCTACATCTGGTAAACTGAAATCTCCACCTAAGACTATAACATGCTGAGGAAATTTATGCGAGATGTGTTCCAAGTTTTCTCTCAGTTGTTCTGCCACTAACGCTGCTGAGTCGGGAGGTCGGTAAAAGGATCCAATTATTAACCCAGCTCGGTTGTTGAGTGTAACCTCCACCCATAATAATTCACAGGAACTATCCACTTCTACTTCACTACAGGATAAACTACTACTAACAGCGACAAACACTCCACCACCGGTTGCATGCAATCTATCCTTCCTAAACACCGTCTGTACCTCTGTAAAAATTTCGGCAGAATTTATCTCTGGCTTAAGCCAGCTCTCTGTACCTATAACGATTTCAGCCTCTCGGCGAAGTGCGGCGTGCGAAAGAAATGACGCGACGTGCCGCTTCGCAGATGTAATCGGAAGCGTTCATAGACAACCCAGGATGAATTCTCTGCATTCGTAAACAGGAATATCAGTCTAAGCAACGTTCGCCGGCCTAGCTTTCACCCTCAGCACGACCTCCAACTACTGACAAGAAGAAGGGAAAGGATGACAGGACATTTTAATAAGTTTCCTTTACTTTACGTCTATGGTCACAGCCTTTTTGTTAACAGATTACCGGTTTCGGTCTATAATGACCATCATCAGATCTGTTTCATAAAAATAAAGTCCTTATGAAACAGATCTGATGACGGTCATTATAGATCGAAACCGGTAATATGTTAACAAAAAGTTAGTGACCATAGACGTAAAGTAAAGGAAACTTATTGCATTTACGGGTCACTGTTTTATTCACGACAGTGTCGCAGCTTGTGAAGATAGGACATTTGTTAAAGACTTGACGGGCTGTACGCTTCACCCACCACCGCGCCACAAAAATGGTTCAAATGGCTCTGAGCACTATGGGACTTAACTACTTAGGTCATGAGTCCCCTAGAACTTAGAACTACTTAAACCTAACTAACCTAAGGACATCACACACATCCATGCCCGAGGCTGGATTCGAACCTCCGACCGTAGCGGTCGCGCGGTTCCACACTGCAGCGCCTAGAACCGCTCGGTCACTTCGGCCGGCCCGCACCACAGTGTCTTAGTGTGAGGAAGGGGAAGAGGGGGAAACTACGAATGAGCCACATTTAAATGGCTACATAGTCATACTACAACCACTTGCTTTTACGTTTCACATTTCTCAACAACATAGATCAGAAACAAGACAAATTTTCAATATTATTTATTTCTGGCGCGCTGAAGACATACACTTTTAATCTAGCACAACTGTCAGCATCTACATCTACACCTACGTGATTACTCTGCTACTCGCAATTAAGTGCCTGGCACAGGGTTCAATGAACCACCTTCATGCTGCCTCTCTACCGATCCACACTCGAATGGCACGCGGGAAAAACGAGCACTTAAATTTTTCTGTGCAAGCCCTGATTTCTCTTATTTTATCGTGATGATCATTTCTCCCTATGTAGGTGGGTGCCAACAGAATGTTTTCGCAATCGGAGGAGAAAACTAGTGATTGAAATTTCATGACAAGATCCCGCCGCAACGAAAAACGCTTTTGTTTTAATGATTGCCACTCCAATTCACGTATCCTGTCTGTGGCACTATCTCCCGTATTTCGCGATAATACAAAACGAGCTGCCCTTCTTTGAGCTTTTTCGATGTCATGCGTCATTCCCACCTGATGCGGATCCCACATCGCACAGCAATACTCAAGAATAGGACGGACAAGTGTGGTGTAATCATTTCTTTAGTAGACCTGTTGCACAAGTGTTCTGCCAATGGATCTCACTCTTTGGTTTGGTTTGTTCTACCGACATTATCTATGTGATCGTTCCAATTTAGGTTATTTGTAATTGTAATCAAGTATTTAGTTGAATTTACAGCTCTCATATCTGCATGACTTATCGCGTAATCGAAATTTAGCTGATTTCTTTTAGTACTCATGAATTACACTTTTCGCACCACACAGATATCTTATATAAATCATTTTGCAACTCGTTTTGGTCATCTGATGACTTTACAAGATGGTAAATGACAGCATCATCTGCAAATAATATAAGAGGGCTACTCAGATTGCCTCCTATGTCGTTAATATAGATCAGGATCAATAGAGGGCCTATAACACTTCCTTGGGGAACGCAGAATATTACTTCTGTTTTACTCGATGTGTTTCCATCTGCTACTACGAACTGTGACCTTTCTGACAGAAAATCACGAATCGAGTCACACAACTGAGGCGATATTCCACAGGCACGCAGTTTGTTTAGAAGTATAAAGAGCTAGTTGTGTTCCGCAAGAACGATACTTTCTGAATCCGTGCTGACTATGTGTCAACAAATCGTTTTCTTGAAGGTACTTCATAATGTTCGAATACAGTATATGTTCGAAAATTATTAAAAGCATCTCGCATTGAAGCACGCGCTGTATTTCGAACTTCTGCAAAACTTTGCCAGTCTTGGGGATTTTGCGTTCTTTTAAATTTGGCATGCTTTGTTCGTTGCTTCTCCAACAGCGATCTCACCCGTTTTGTGTACCGTGAGGGATCAGTACCATCTCTTATAAATAAATCTGGTACATATCTCTCAACTTACGTCGAAATCATTCCACATCTTTTCTACGCTTAGGTGATCAGATCGGAAGAAGTGGAGACTGTCTCATAAAAAGGCGTTAAGAGTATTTATATCAGCTTTTTTTAAATAGATGTACTTCGCTCTTCTTTTTAATGGTTGTGGGTGTTACGGTATTCAGCCCAGCAGCAACTGCCTTGTGTTCGCTAATCCCTGTATTCGACATGATACTCCCTATTTGTCCAGTATTATTTGTCGCTGAGAGGTCAAGTATGCTTTCGCAGCCATTTACGATTCGAGTAGGCTCATGAACTAATGGTTCAAAATAATTGTATGAGGAAGCATTCATTACAATTTCGGATGACGTTTTATGCCTGCCGCCGGCTTTAAACGTATAATTTTTCCAGCATATCTAGGGTAGATTGAAGTCACCACCTACTATAACAGATGGGTGGGGAACCTACTTGAAATGAGACTCAAGGTTTTTTGAACTGTTCAGTAACTGTATCTTCTGAATCGGGGGGGGGGGGGGGGGGTCGGTAAAAGATCCAGTTAATAGTTTAGTCCGATTGTCAAGTATAACCCCTACCTATACTATTTCGCAGGATATCTACTTCAATTTCACTACAAGGCAAACTACTTCTGACAGCACTAAATACTCCAACACCATCCGTATTTAATCTATACTTTCTGAACACTGTTAGATCGTTTTACACACAGGCACACAGACAATTTCACACTTTTGAATTCAGGTTGCCACATAATTGTGACTTGTACAGTTCCGTAGTTGAAAAAACGCCTCTCGTACACAAATATTGTTCGAAATGTTGTAACGCTTTTGCAACCTTACAATGGAGACGTGTAAAGTCCATGTGAGGAAAGCAACGTAGATTTCGTGAACAGTTTTAACGTTAAAGCAATTTGTCTTTAAAACGATAATTAGCTTGCAGGTCAGTCAGTTACATCTCTACAAGCACAGAGGAACTTTCTACTGAAATGGAAAAAAGTCTCGAAAACAGATTAAAAATAGATGAAGAGACTCAGTATCCTCAAAATGTTTAGGGAATTGTCCTGGAGAGTGTGTCAAGGGCACGATGAATTCTCAGACTTCGATGAATTTTGCGCACAGCATACAAACCAAACTTACAGGTGTATGAAACTTTAGAATTTTCCAAATCTATTAAGAACTGTGATAAATATTAAGATAACTATAAAATTTCGAGGCTTCATATGGTTTAAAATGTAGCAGCTCATTCATTTTTTCATAAATTAAATAAATGCTAGACTGGAAATTACAGCGTCTGTGGTGGCTATCCTGCTCCAAGTCGGCCCGTTTGACGTCCAACTCCCCTTAAATGGTGTGCCATGGGATTACAGGCGCACGATGTCCTTAGAGGAGTATTGAATAGCACGCAGGGTGTCATCAGTGCGAAAGGCAGTCGAGAAAGTTTTCGTGTTGTTCGTAGCACGGCGAACTGTCTTCCGCCAAATGTGTGGGAATCAATAACCCAAGGAAAGGGCTTGTTTCACTGATGCTCTTTATGCCAACCGTTGACGCCTTTTGGTGTCAGTTGTGAGCGGTGCAATGCCTGAAATGTTTTTCTCGAGCAGTGATAAGAAAACTACGTGATTTCAATGCTGGGCGTCACGGTTCTGACCTCCAGTGAAGAGGCGTCGATGATTATAAAAAAAAAAGGGGGGTGAAATGTAAGTAGGAGTGTGGTGACCTTTCCAAGGTGTGACACGTCCACTGAGGAGTGGGCAGGATATTGGTGCTGATGTGACATATTAACCCACCTTACACGTCGCGTGAACTTCTGAGCTGTGGCCTTTCTTTCACATGCATCGATATCTTGCTGTTTGAAGCGTTGGCAAGCTGAAGGGTGACGTCGTAGGGAGCCATGCTTTTGCATGATTACAGAGGAACGCTGTAGGCACCTTACAGATTAAGGTGTTTCGAGAAAGTTACCCTGTATTTGTGTTGCGAAGTGTACTTGATAGAATTAACTCTAATCGAGTCCGCCACTTTCATCCATCATCATCTCTAGCTAACTAATGGCTGCACGCCTCTGCTGAGGTCGCTTTTTTGCCGAAGAAGTCATCTCCGCCTAATCTACGCTTTTTTACCGAAGAAGTCATCTCTGCCTAATCTACAACGTTCACCGAGACAAGCAAAGAAGTGCCCAAGAAGAAATCCACACGCCCTGCGACAAATTGCTCGGTTGTTCACCAAGCATCACTGCTGTGTACATAGTTCCACGTAGTCAGCGCGTACACAACTTTCCCACTAGAGCGCGCCCCGCTAAGCACAACAGAGCAGGCGCAGCGCTAGTCCGTCTCCGCTCTACGAGATGGCGCTGCCATAAAGACGGGCCAAATTCTGCTTCCGCCGATCCCCGTATTAATATGTAACGCAGCCAGTGAGGTTGCTGCTAACGTAGAACCTTTTCTCCTCGCGGATCACTCTCGCGCAATGATACCTGAACGCGCGAGGTATTATAACGAGTGTACAGACCTCCGATTAGTCAGTCTGCATTCGTCTGCACCAGTCTGCACCTGTCTGTACCAGTCTACATTAGCCTGTACCAGTTTATAGTCAAGTTTCAGTCTGCGCCTAATAAGATTATCGTATTCCTGTACATCGCCATGAAGAGAAATGTGTAGACACTTTGTCAAGTATCAGAGATATGTGAGAATAAGATTAACGTACCAAGACCAAAGGAACTTCAGATTTTCAATTGTAAATAGCATCCAGAATCAAGTTAAGTAAGGTTTATGATTGTTATTATTGTAATAAATGTGTGTGAAAATTAATCAAGTTCTGTTTAAAGTTGGTCACCGTCAATCTGCTACTCTAAGCGTGCAAGTGGCATTTCTATCGTCTGACCTAACGGCAGAAGATAAACACGCCACGATAAGACCACGAGACATATTGCTGACACTCGCCTACTTCGTTAGAGCGACAAATCAAATAATCTGATGGTCTGTGTACCGAAGGTCTTACAGTACGCACACCACAATCACCTTCTCCCGGATTCTGAAGTTCACTACAACACTCCCACTACCTCAAAGGGCCCACGACATTCATACACCATTCTTTATATAGAAGCAGGTATAAAGCAAGTTGATCTCTATTGCTTTTCACTGTGAAAAGAAAGAAATGTCTACGATACACATCGCACTAAATAGTAAAAAAAAAAAAAATGGTTCAAATTGCTCTGAGCACTATGGGACTCAACTGCTGAGGTCATTAGTCCCCTAGAACTTAGAACTACTTAAACCTAACTAACCTAAGGACATCACAAACATCCATGCCCGAGGCAGGATTCGAACCTGCGACCGTAGCGGTCTTGCGGTTCCAGGCTGCAGCGCCTTTAACCGCACGGCCACTTCGTCCGGCTAAATAGTAAAAGAACAGTTATAAAACATCTTTCCATTGCTAATGATTTAGCATTTATTTCCATATCTAGCAGTGAAACCAAACACACTCTAGGCAAGCTCCATGGGATCGTTGTCAAAACGCAGACACGAAGTCCGCAGCTTGTCCCTCGGGTAGAGGAGTGCGATTTCCATCAAACAGATGCGTCCGGCAACGTCACTTTAAGGGGCAGTCGCACGTCGGACAATATTGTCAAATCGTCAATATATTGACCGTTTTAGGGCGCGTATTGACGTATGACAGTACTATAAACACTAACGAGCAGTACTGACGGCCCTAAAATATTCTCAGTATTGTGAATAAAAATACTGAACGTGTGAGATCAAGTATTGACCAATTTCTCAAGTAGTCTTGTAACACCAAACAATATTGCCTATACGTCCGCCCCCGGTAGCTGAATGGTCAGCGTGTCGGATTATCAATCCTCTGGACCCGGGTTCGATTCCCGATTGTGCTGTCCACATCATCATCCTATCATCCTCATCGACTGCAGGTCGCCGAAGTGGCGTCAAATTGAAAGACCGGCACCCGGCGAACGGCCTGCCCGACGGGGGCCCCATTGCCATACGATTATAAAAATTGCCTAATCATCGTTTATACCACTTTAGGATGATGAATGCAGCATTCGCTGACACTACTTATTTTATTAGTTTAAAAATATAGTGTATGTTGGTGAATTAGATAGCAGCGTGGGAAAAACGTTTCCACTTCGAAAAAATACGTTAATTACCTGGACGTATTTTTGCCAGGCATCGACATCTACATCTACATCTACACCCATACTCTGCAACCACCTAACGGTGTGTGGCGGAGGGTACCTTGAATACCTCTATCGGTTCTCCCTTCTATTCCAGTCTCGTATTGTTCGTGGAAGAAAAGATTGTCGGTATGCCTCTGTGTGGGCTCTAATCTCTCTGATTTTATCCTCATGGTCTCTTCGCGAGATATACGTAGGAGGGAGCAATATACTGCTTGACTGCTCAGTGAAGGTATGTTCTCGAAACTTCAACAAAAGCCCGTACCGAGCTACTGAGCGTCTCTCCTGCAGAGTATTCCACTGGAGTTTATCTATCATCTCCGTAACGCTTTCGTGATTACTAAATGATCCTGTAACGAAGCGCGCTGCTCTTCGTTGGATCATCTCTATCTCTTCTATCAACCCTATCTAGTACGGATCCCACACCAGTGAGCAGTTTTCAAGCAGTGGGCGAACAAGTGTACTGTAACCTACTTCCTTTTTTTTCGGACTGCATTTCCTTAGGATTCTTTCAATGAATCTCAGTCTGGCATCTGCTTTACCGACGATGTAATTGCTTCACATGTATCCATACAATTTTACTAATTGTGTTTACTGATATTATATAACGAAACTTAACGCATTCTAGTCAAATGCTTGTCGCCAGGAATCTCGAAGTTACTCGTAATCCATCCTCTGCAGCGACTGATTCCTCAATAACGTACTTTCCTCTCCATTTTATTACGTATCGACATTAATAATTTTTCGTACGATGCAGAAGTGATATGAAAATAGTTTATGAAATTTTTGGGAACGTGTTTCTAATTTCAGTCAGTAAATTAACACAACGATAAGTCGCTCCTCTTTTTCAGCCATTTTCTGACCAATTTCCCATTCCCCCATTGTTTTTGTTCTTACAGCTAATACATTTGGGACAGGCTCTTTCTTTTGGTTGTTCGACATCTTAATATTAAAAAATCGCTGTACAAACTAACAGCATTGACAATAACATTGATGATGAGTGTGTCGTTTCAGTAGTTGAAGGGCTGGAAAATTACTATTATCTATAAATATTGAATGTGTGCATGCCCCTGCAAGGGAAAGTAGTTTGTAGGTGGCGTTAGAGAGGGCTCAGTACCGAGAGAGCAAGTTGCTGGAAAGTGGCGTTAGACACGCGGTATAACGCTAACCAACACTGCTGGCCGCGAAAATTTCACGTAAAACATTACTAGCTAACTACTGTGTAACTTAATGTTCAGCTCTTTGCCACTTTACAATGCCAGTTTTGAGCTGAATCATGACTTACTAAAGCGTATGAAGGTAGTTGGTAAAGAAAAAGTCGCTGTAAAGGACGTGTTGCACTTTATTCCAATCATAACGTCTGTACGCCAGCACAGTCCCAACGAGAAGGCGCCGAGCTTTGTATACCTGGGTCCTTTCGCAGCCGGCTCTACTTGTCCCACATCCCACACACGCGAAGTAGTCCCCTCCAGAATGTCACTAACTTTTACATATTTCAACCGTCTGACATTCTAAAACGAATTACTTTGCTTTGAAATGTTAGCTTTAATTGCTCTTAATGTAATTTAATTATTCCATTTAAAGTTTATGGGGAAAATTCTCCACAATTCGTGGCACATAGATACAAACATGCTCTCAAGCTTAAGAGCTGAGATTTACGGTGGATGAAACTGACAGGCGCAGCTAATACATTTGAGATCTGGGACGCTGTCTTCTAGGAGTTTGACATAATTGTAAAATTATAGCAGGATAGTGATGCAGAAGATGGAGGAGAACAGTGTGCAATTAACGTACAGTGAAGCTGTACATTCCGTTACTATAGGTAAGTGAAATCTACCGGTGAACTGGATTGTAGCTGCTCTACCATGAACAAATAGTTGCAAAATTTTTAGAGTGCGAAGTGGTCATGTTTAGTCTCTGTACATCATCTATCTTCAGTACAAGAGGTGGACAGGAAATCGGCAAAAAATGAAACGAAAAAGAAAGGAAACGGAGTGTGAAGAAAGGGGTGGTGGTTGGTACTAGTACTACTACTACTACTACTACTAGTAGCAGTAGTAGTAGTGGTGGTAGTAGTACTTTTGGTAGTTTTATTCATTCGTAGATCAGTTTTACAACGATATTGGACACATCTTGATATTACAATTCAAGAACAACAAAAATAAAGTAAGTATGTAGGTCTACAGGCATTTACACCTTACAAGTATGAATCAGTGGGTCGGGTAGTGGGAAACCATGAGAAACCTAAACCAGGATGGCTGAATGGAGATTGTAGCCTCCATCTTCCCGAATACAGTGCCACTCTGTTTACTAACTGTGTTACATTAGGGCGGTGGCTTCTCTCTAGCTTACTTAAAACGTAAAGAAATGTGAGAGGCGTTTCGTGATGTAATGATCATCATGTCAGAAGATCCGTTACTGGCGCAGTTCGCTGGCGACCTCCATAAAAAAAATTTTATTGGTGAAAAAAAGCTTCTTTCTCTCCTTTTATTTTGGCTGACCAGTGTTCTGTGCTTTAGAGAACGACAAGTGCGTGCGGAAGTTTTTATTCTTGTTTTACCTCTTGTTTGAATCGATTCACTCCAAAGTTTAGTTACATTTTTGTAAAACTTCCTGGCAGATTAAAACTGTGTGCCGGACTGAGACTCGAACTCGGGACCTTTGGCTTTCGCAAAGGGGGGAAGAGTCTCTACTATATGGCCACGGCCCACTACCCGACCCACTGACTCATCCTTGTAAGGTGTAAATGCCTGTACACCTACGTACATACTTTATTTTTGTTGTTCTTGAATTGTAATATCAGGATGTGTCCAATATCGTTGTAAAAGTGATCTACTAATGAATAAAACCTTTGCTCGTGAAAGGCAAAGGTCCCGATTTCGAGTCTCGATCCGGCACACAGTTTTAATCTGTCAGGAAGTTTCATATCAGCGCACACTCCGCTGCAGAGTGAAAATGTCATTCTGGATACATTTTTGTAACCTGAAAGAATTCAAGCAGAGTCTTACAGTAGGGTGAATAATGCCAGATCGGGTTCGGCACGGAAAGCTAACAAGGAAACTAAAAAATACGAGAGAGACAAAGTTATGCAATGATCAAATGGATACATGACATTTTATGAGGTGTATTTCGTACAAAGCCTGATATTATCGTTAGTTTAAAAATATCTCCTGAATAAAATTATTTTCAGCTGACAGTCGTTATACAATTTCTTTCCTTTAAACATCTTTTCGTCCTCCTTCTGTCAGATGGACTATATATAAGTTAATAATTTGTCTTTTTGTAAATTTTGTAATAAAAATGTAATAATACTCGTTGCTACACTGTTGAGAGAAGTGCTCACGAGAAAATAGCAGGTCTGCCGCTAGTTGCGGAGTCATTGTACCCTCTATAAGAGCAGTTCTGGGCATGTGTGTTGAAGAGGCAGCAGCTGCGGAATTGGTGTGAGCCGGTGAAAACTGGCCTCACGGCTCAGATCCCTCGTGGCAAAATATGGCAACATCTCTCAGGCTCAACACTAGAAGCACTTAGGCGATAGTTTCAGGAACTATGACAATGAGAAAGTGAACAATAAAAATCGTGAAGAGAAACTGTGCAAAGTCCACACAATCGTCTGAATCATTTGTAACAAGAAATCCCTCTCCACCAAAGCCAAATGACACCGTCACCAAACACTGCGGCTCCTAGGAGCACTCTACGCAGGTGAGACATCATTAGCCATCCGTGTCAGTATCTTCAAGGAAACTGACTGAGCGACGGATACTGTGGAAAAGATCCAAGACGATAATGCTCAGAAGAACTGTGTTTGCTGAAAGAGCGGCTTAGTTTCACTGAACGGAAAAGACGTCTGAAATTTTATGCACATATAGCAGAAATGGACGGCTCACGGTTGACCAAGAAAGTCTTCAAAATCATAAACGACACTCGAGACCAAAGTACGAAACCCAGAAAGATTTCAAAGAGGGCGTTAGTGACCCACTGGCAACTACATGGACGACACACAGACTAAATAAGGCTCTCCTAACATCACCCCGTAGCAGATAAGCGAATAAAACGCATTGGCACAACAGACCGATAGAGACAGGACGACGTATTTTTGGGAGGATAAGAAGAACAAGGAGCCTAAAGGCAACTAGGAGTTGTATGTGTTCCTTAAAGGGCCAAACAAAATAGTAATAATGATAATAATAAAATAATAATACACATGGATATCTTAGGGAGTCCGAGGATAATATTCATGCAAACGTCGGATGGTATGTCTAAAGTCTTGTAGATCCTACACACAAACTGTAGTAATCGTTCAGTTGTCAACTCACACTTAAAACTTCAGCCTAATTTTATAATAAATCTTCTAAGGCTTTGTCAACTTCCGAAGCGCTGAATTCCGTGATGTCTTCCAAATAGACACCGATTTAGTTTTCTATAATCTCAGCAGATAGTCTCTCTGTCTCGTAGAAGCCCTCAATGTACTTTCGCATTCTCCTCTGCGTAAAATCTACAAGAAATTAGTAGCTGACCGAAATGCTCGGCAGCAGACTGAGAAATGGACACTTGCAAGCCCTTAACATACAAACATCATAGTTTTATGAGGCACAGATAGAGAGCAGTAAAGGAAACGTTTCTAAGCACTGCGCTGTAAAAGGTATTAAAAAATAATAACAGAGAACCTTTGAGGGGCTGTATATCGTATCTTGAAGGTCAAGCTGAGGGGTAGGAACCCTCGTCGAGAGACGTCAGGCAAAGGCGCTACAGAAAACGTCCAAGTTACATTGATCAGTCGCTGCGACTGAAAACGTGCCTTTGTACGTCCGATGTACCTGCTGCCACTGAGATCAGCGGTGTGTGCAGTGGGGATATGGCAGTCTCGAACGCTTTCGCCTCCACATAATGTTCTGAATACTTTCAGACCGCTCTCTAAGTGATTGCACGGGTGCGCATATCCTCGGATACATCCGCGTATATGCTCAGCCAAAAGCCAATGCCAATCCGGATACCCGCGAGGTATATCTGTGGATATCTGTAGTAATAATTTCTTTCGGTTTAAAGTTAAAGAATAGTGTCGAGACTGCAATTTTCATCTATTTGCATCACTGTAGTAATGATTATCGTTTTAAGTCTCTGTTAGTGCCCAATGTAGCTCTGGCAGGCTAAGAACAATGTGCTCGAAATAGAAAGGATGTCAGACAAGGATGCAGTCTTGCACCCTAATATCTAGTCTATACATCGAAGAAGCGATGACGAAAATAAATTTTAAGAAAGAATCTAAGAGGGAGATTAAAATTCAGGATGAAAAGATATCTATCTTTCTATACTACCATATAAAGGCAGCAGTTTAACGTTGTTTCTAAAAGCCTCGAAAATTTCTTGACTGATTTACTTCAAAATTTTACACGATGCTCTAATAAACATTCTGACGGACATAGGCCACATATTTGTAATATGCATAATGTATAAATCAATATATATAATAAATACAAGTGTGGTGTCTCTCTGCGTGCTGCTATAACTTCGCAACATGGAGATTATGTGGTACGGTAGCCCTCCATCCCCCCATCCATGAAGAAGGTTTCGGTTTTCAGCTGCAGGGGTTGGTTTCGAAGTTGCACCAATAGAATTCTTATGGAAAGGTGGTGAAGCAGCTGCTAATCGGGTGCCGAAGTGGCCGCGACCGTCTCGATACGAAATTTCATCGAAATCTGTTCAGCGGGTTACTATTAATAAATTGAAAGTCTTACCTGATATGGAATTTTTACTGCATGTACAGCGAAAATTTAATAAGCGATAACGTTTTTCCTTTCATTATTTTGTCAGGGTTGTCAGCGAGAGAAAGCTTCGCAGAGGTTTGAATTTGTGCGTGAAGTTTTTTGCAACTTATTAAGTGCTCTCGTTCTCAAATACAGGATGAATTATGTCTGTGTATTCGCGCGTCGTGGCCTACAATTGTTTTTTACCCCTACGCCTTTGAAAGGTAGGTGCTTCTTACCCCCAAACGATTATTCCCTGACAGTACGTCATATGTGTACCAAGAGCGGTTGTAATCGGTCCAGTGGTTTCTTAGGTGATGTGGAACATAAAGACAAACATACATACATACGTTTTTATACTATGTACGGACATCATTTTCATTTGGTGATCCGATATCGATGAAATAAAGCTTGTACGTTGTCTCAAGTTACGCTGCAGTTACCAGACAAAACTCCATCGTTATCCGTAGAGTATGTTTGGAAATCATTGTGTTCAAAAACAGAGAGACTCGACGGTTTTATTGTCAGTATAGGTATATACACTAGTTGAAAAGGTTCACTTCCCTTAGTCTTTCTTTTGATTTGTTTTCTGAAAAAATCCCAGATTACTCGAAAACAATAAAACAAATTCATAAACTGTTAGTATATCACGCTCAAAAGCACTCTCAAATGCTTAAAAATATTGTGAGTTCAGTATTCAACAATAACCTAATTTGAAATAAAGTATTCTTTCACTCACTCAATATTTCTTTATGGAACGCCGAGAACGCTCCAAAAATTCGTGAACATCCTAAACCATTCGGTAACATTATAAACAAATCATAAATAATGAACGTGAAGGAAAACTTTGGAAACTGTCGGTCGCCAATGAAATACACTTTTAAAAATTGATGATTCGTTTGATCTCACTCTATGACAGACTTCTCCTTTAATCTAAAACACAGGATTGAACTGACGTTCTTCACAGCTCATGGAAGTAGCACCAATGATGTAATTTCAGAGGAAGCATCGTATACTTTCATATTTTGTAGAAATTTTTTGATTCCAGAGTTTCTTCAGTCATGTTATAATTGTGGTAGAGGCACCTCCAGATTTTTTGAACCACTTCTTTTTCGTTGATCTCATTTTGTTCGTTATTCTTCGATGTATTTGTTCAGGGCGGACGTCCCATGACGCTTGTTTAAGTTCATCGTTGGTCCATTAACTCAGTCTTTTATTACAGAGGGCTGCTAACCCTCTGACCGAACACTGTGAGCTACCGTGCCGTATTTGGTGCTAATCAAATTTTTCCACTTATGCAACAAATTCTATCACTCCTTGGAACTACTTAGTTTCGTAATCTTGTTTGTTCAGCAGTTTCTCTCTCACCTTGCGAAGTGTCTCACTCGATCCTCTTCTCTAATTTCATCTCGTTGTTCATTTCTTTCTCTCAGTTTGTTAATTAAATTGTGAAGCTAATCACGCTTTTCGCTCCTGTTCTGTTTCATTTCGTCACTGTTCTATTTCCATCTTTTCTGTTCACCAGTGGTAAGATCTTCTCCTCTTTTACGAATCGGCGTCATTTATTGTTAAGCTTGATTAATACACTAAAATTCCACTTAACACACAGTTCACTACCTTACGCAATTTTATCGTTTTCTCATTTCGTTGATCCACCTTTATTGATTTGCAAAAGGTAAGTGATGCAAATGCTCGCCATTGCTTACATATACCTATCTTAGCTGGGGCACATCAACACCACAACAGCATAACGGAACATTCGAGAATATTACCAAACATACTGAAACATTCTAAAACGTTATCGAACGTCCTAGAAAAATTTGCGACATTATTCAGCATTCTGGCCAGTTTGAAAGCTGAGGAAGAAGACACACTACTTTAGAAAGTTTATAGTACAATAAACTTATTGATTTGAAGAATTTTACGTGAATTACGGAAAAGACATACTCTTTGAAAAACTGTTTACTCTTAGACTTTCGAACTTTATCATATTTGTAACAATGCTTTTGTTGGTTAATATGTGCTACGTGATACGGTTCAAATGCTTTTTGTACAACGACAGCGCTCAGTGATTTGAAAAAAAAAGCTTTACACACAACAATTTCAAACATGGTCAAAGTGGACAGATAAAAGGAGAAGGAGACGGACAGAGAGCGAGACAGGGAGAAGGGAGAGGAAGTGGTGGACTACTGGAATTAAAATAAATACATACCTGGGCTCCGCCAGGTGGTCAGCTAGTAGTATGCAAAGGCGAAGCGTTCTTTCAAAACACCTCGAGAAATTCTTGAGCGATTTATTTCAGATTTTTATAGCATCCTCTAATAAACAAATGCACAGGTTTTCTGTTGAAGCTGTCGGCGAGGATGGAAATGTGCTGTGCTCTGTTGCGAAAATGTTCTGTTTCGTTTTCCTTCTTGCAGTCAGTTTTAACTAAGATAGCAGGGTGTTTAAACCATTAGATAAATTGTGTTTCCCATATGTATAATTTTAAATAAGATCTGTATACATAACATCATGCTGTTTTGTTTTCTTTCTCGCAGTCGGTTCTAACAGGAAACCGGAAAATTGTATTTACGGCTTATCGGCATATCATTGCCATACTGCTACGGAATATGAATGTCTGAAAGTTTTTTAATCCTACCAATACGCAGAATAAAATTATGCGAAATACTGTCACTGAAGCTACTATCTTGACATCCAGCAGATGGAGAAGTCTCTCTCGTATTTTGTGTACCAATGACCATTCATTTTAAGCGACTTCAGTTTCCAATCAAGTTGTCGTTTGCAATAGCACTAAACAAGGCTCAAGGTCAGAGACAGAGAGAGTGGGAGAGAAAGTGGACAAAGAGGAGATGGGAGGGGGGGGGGGTGACAAAATGGACATAAATGAGGGGAAGGAGGAGACGGACAGAGAGGGATGGTGCAGGAGATGGACAGAGAGAGAGAGGGGGGGATGGAGCAGGTGATGGACAGAGAGAGGGAGAAGGACGAAGAGATGGACAAAGATGGAGAGAGAAGGAGATTAGCACGTATATCCAATTCCCATACGTATTTAGAAATTGCGAAGCATTGCCAGCTTCGCTGGTCAATGATAAGGTTCACTGACGGCATTGCTATCCTGCGTGAAAGTGAGGAAAACATCGACAAGGAGAAGGAGAAGGGGTAGGATGGTAGGGCATTTGGTAAGACATCAAGGAGTAACTTCCACGCCCACCAGAGGGAACTGTATGGTGTTGTAACTGTAGGGGAATTCGGCCTCTTGCTAGAGGTCTATGTTATGCACAATAATAACGACTTTGTGGTAAACGCCAACGGCGATGTGGTACATCCATGGATACCCGCAATAATACTTACCTTCTGGTTGAAATTCGAAGAATAGTATCGATATTACAATTTTTGGAATATGGACAGCGTATAATCGATTAATACGCATTCACTACGGAGTGCCACCATACTGGCCGATATACAGTGTTCTGGAGAGAGTAGAATCGTTGTTGACTTCCACAATGTGGCGACGTGTTTCTCTTTCGGTTGCTTTCCAACACAATTACGCGTTCAAAATGTTTTCGATGTACCAGCAGCTGTCTTACGTCCGAGTCACAGCTCTTTTGTTTGCGTTACCAAAATCTGCCACAAGGTGACATGAAGGCTATTCTTCTGGGATTCTCCACAGTTTAGAACCTCCTAACTCCTGTTTGTGTTTCACATACGCCATGAATAATATATGGTATAAAATTAGTAAATATCTCAACATTTTTTAAATACCGGGTGATCAGAAAGTCAGTATAAATTTGAAAACTGAATAAATCACGGAATAATGTAGATACAGAGGTACAAATTGACACACATGCTTGGAATGACATGGGGTTTTATTAGAACCAAAAAAAAATACAAACGTTCAAAAAATGTCTGACAGATGGCCCTTCATCTGATCAGAATAGCAATAATTAGCGTAACAAATTAAGACAAAGCAAAGATTGTTCTTTACAGGAAATGCTCAATATGTCAACCATCGTTCCTCAACAATAGCTGTAGTCGAGGAATAATGTTGTGAACAGCATTGTAAAGCATGTCCGGAGTTATGGTGAGGCATTGGCATCGGATGTTGTCTTTCAGCATCCCTAGAAATGTCAGTCCATCACGATACACTTGCGACTTCAGGTAAGCCCAAAGCCAATAATCGCACGGACTGAGGTCTGGGGATCTGGGAGGCCAAGCATGACGAAAGTGGCGGCTGAGCACACGATCATCACCAAACGACGAGCGAAAGAGATCTTTCACGCGACTAGCAATACTTTTTTTTTCTAATAAAACCACATGTCATTCCAAGCATGTGTGTCAATTTTTACCTCTATATCTACATTATTCCGTGGTTTATTAAGTTTTCAGATTTATACTGACTTTTTGATCACCCGGTATATTTACAAGCACACATTGAAACGCTAATTACATCGAGAAGCGCAGCATATTGACACTATTTAATAACATGTTGAATGTACGTGTAATAATATGTGACGACAACTTCTAATGGCTTCGTTTGACTTCCAATTGTTGCGGAAACCTTCTACAAAAAAATTGACAAAATCGATTTCAGTAGACACGACACAAAAGTCAACTTATAAAGGTACCGGGAATATGATAGGCAGTGTTATGTTAAAATGCGCTCACGACAGACTTCTACGTAAGTGGTCAACGGAATGTAAACTACAGGACCTGACTTAAGCAGACGAAAGTTTAAGTCAAGCACAAGACTATGAAGACGGTGAGGCTATACTATCTGTACATGGCACTGGCTCGGCAAATACTGACTGAATTAACATATCAGCTTCTATAACTACTGTTTGTAAAATTTAAAAAATTTCAACGAGGACCTGTGGGCCTGCAGGAAGCTGAGACATTCTTCCAAAAAGGTGCCCCAAACGGTGGATCCAAGGAGCCGCATCTGTGTATTAGTTAGTGCTCTTGATAATGCCCTACATTTATACGACGGGCGTTCAATAAATAATGCACCACATCCTTTTTCCCGTCCAACTTCATTTGGAAAAATCGGAATTTTTTGTAGGACAGCGTAGAATATTTCCACTTCAGCACTTATAGTTTCAAGAGTTCCGATAGGTGGCAGCGCTATACGTCGCCTACAGAATGGCAGATACCCATAGGCGCTTTTAGTATGTCTACGGTGACCTAATAGTGAACGAAAGCACGGTGAGTTGTTGGGGGAGGCACCTGTTATCATTGCAACAAGGTCGGTGCCGGCCGGCCGCCGGCCGCACACAACTCTGACTCCTGCAATGTCGGAACGTGCGGACACTCTCACTCGAGGTGATCGACGGATCACAGCCAGACGTCTCGGTGTGTAATTGGACATGTCTGCTGACACAGCAGTTGGGATACTCAAAGGTGAGTTCTTCCTCATCCGCCCTACAGGCAAGATGTCACACCTTTCAACTTCCCATCTATTTCTCCTAATAAAAGAAGCGCTCCGTGGGAAGCAGTACACGGATGAGGGGGAGGTTGCTGGTGCAACCAGTAGAGTGGTTGTGGTGGCGGCACGCGGGCATACAGGGCCCGCCAGTAAGGTGGCGTAAGGCCGTCGCATGAAACGGAGATTTTGTCGAAAAATAGGGTTCTGTAGCCAAAAGGTGGGGGGTAAATATGTGTAGGAATCCTAAATAAAACCAACCTACTTTCAGAAAAAAATGTGTCGCTTTCTTTATTGAGTGCCACTCATAGGGGCGATAGCAAATCGTAAAAACTCGATTATCCTGTATATTTCCATTCACCAGTGACTTATCGGATTACTTGTGGGAAAAAATCAGTTTATAGTGATGGTATTTTCGGAACAGAGAAGCTGTTATAGGCCATGTTTGTCCCAGAGCATCCTTAAGAGTTCAAAAACTTTATATTTTGACAACTGTTTCACATTATATAGTTTCTGATGTTATTTGCCGCAAGAAATATATTTTATTAAAAAACAGAACAACCCGTGAACCTAACAGAACCTCTATAAGGGCTCCATGAGGCTAAATTAGTACAGAGAGTAGTCAGATAAAGAGGTACGCATGTATTTAGTAATCTGACACGCTACATTAAACGTGTCGTAGATGTGTTTAAGACTGAATGAAATGACTTCTTGTTCCACATCTCTCTTTATTCTGTAGAAGGGAATCAGCACCGAAACTCGTAAAATTAATACTCTGAGTTTTTATTATTAGTTTAGCCCCGTGATACAACAATACCCTCCTCCGGAGGTTCAAGTCCTCCCTCGGGCATGGGTGTGTGTGTAGTTCTTAGCATAAGTTAGTTTAAGTAGTGTGTAAGACTAGGAGCCGATGACCTCAGCGGTTTGGTACCTTAGGAATTCACACACATTTGAACATTTGATACAATAATATTTCTTATGTTAAACCCCTCCATGCTCTTGCACGTACAGAAAATATAAATGATTGAATTATTTCCATATCTCGTAGGACTTCGTCCGCATGATTCGTGAAGCACCACTAATGCACTGCAAAACATTTCCATCAAATTCTTCTGCCTTATAAAACCAAAATATTTCCTTGTTGTCCCAAAAGACTGTTGCCATGACGTTATTTGTGGATGAAGCTGTTCTGATGTTCTAGAGCTGTAGGCGTGATGACTTGTGTCCTTCTAAGGATTCTTTGCATACCATCCTGCGTCACATCCCCTGTACACATACGGCCTATGAATGACACTCTACCATGAAAGTACATTAACTGCATCAGACACCTCTCGAACTTGTTGTTATCTTGGCCTTCATCGAGAACATCTCGCCGGCCGTGGTGGCCGAGCGGTTCTAGGCGCTTCAGTCCGGAACCGCGCGACTGCTACGGTCGCAGGTTCGAATCCTGCCTCGGTCATGGATGTGTGTGCTGTCCTTAGGTTAGTTAGGTTTAAGTAGTTTTAAGTTCTAGGGGACTAATGACCTCAGATGTTAAGTCCCATAGTGCTCAGAACCATTTGAACCATTTTTGAGAACGTCTCTTTCGGTAGTCAAGTTGATCGTCAACAGTACCCTCTATTTTTTCGTCACACAGTAGCGGCTTGTCAGTTTGTGCGTATGCATTAGACATAATCGTGGAATCTGGTTTTCCCAGTCTTTTTGTATGTATGACGTACGTTTTCATACGAAAAAAAGTTGTCTGGTTTCCGGTGACCAACGTGTCTCTTTCTGACTGAGAATATTTCGACCGATTTTGGCGAAGTCTCCCAACTTCGATGCTAACATACTTTTTGTAGAGATACGTAATTAGTGTTTAGCTTTCATTTCCGAGAAAGGTCTGCGTGTTGGGGTGCACTCAGTGTTAGCGCCATCAGGCTGCGTGACACCTTTCCGTCCAGCCTTTCCCCGCTACCCAGTTGCTGCTGAAGGATGCTCGAAATATGAGCTGAGGGAGGGATTCCAGCGGTCGGGCCGAGCACCTGCCTGTCGGTAATTTCCGAGTCGATGCAGTCCGCTTCCGATCGATTTGTGGCCATATGGCCGGCAGCGCGGCCACGAATTAATTGCCAATAAGAGATAAGTAGTCGGGATGGGTCACGGTCGGGCGCGCCGCGTGCGCCACGCCGGGGAACCCCCGCCGTTACGGGACTCCAGATAGCCGCAGGGCTACCAACGACTCGGCACGGAACTCATCCGGGCGAGAACGAACTCAAGGCTGGAGAACGGGAACCTGGGCAGATGCAACAGTGTACAGAATGTTTCAATCTCTTCCCTCCCCCCCCCCCCCCCCGCCCCCTCCCAACCAAATCAGTAGTAATGGTGCTGCTCTTCAAGAAACGAGCAGTCAGGCCAACCTAAGTGATTAGAAATGCATACTGGACTAACAAGCATAGCCGAAGGCATTTTCAAGGTTATGGAGGACAAAGGTGGACGAGAGCAAATTATTATTTGTTGAGAGGTTATATAGCGAGGTATCTGGAATAGAACTCACATTGGGTGTGGTGAAGAGGATTGTTGATTAAGATCAGTGCTGAAAATGGATGTCAGGCTGGATTACCAGTAGCAAGAGATTTCCTACGTGGTGTCTAGAGCTGAAAGAATAAACAGAGTCGTTTTTAGTATATATAGACCCCTTGACTGAACCTCTGGTTTGGACCCTCTTTTGTGATAACTATCCTGTGAAAATAACACTTGGGAGCAATTTTCGAATTAAAAGCCTGTACCGCAACATTTATTATTTGATTGTGTAAAATTTTACTATACGGTTCACGATTTAATGAATAAATGGCTTTAAAAACTGACATCATTGGGTTTCAATCGTTTTAATAACATCACTATAAATAACTACATTTTTTTGAGAAAAGAACAATAAGTTAACGTTCATGTTCATGCAAAAATCGGTATTCGCAATTGAAGAGTAATATTCTGTAACTACAGGCAAACATCGTTCTAAGGCAAATGCAAGATAACAAAAAGAATGAATCAACCAAACATATTTTAGCTGTATTTAATACAGATACAATACTTTCCCAAATAATCAGCCTTGATATGTTCTTAATTAACGTGATTGATCAGTTTTCGGGGAAAATTAAAGTGTATCTCGCAAGGATAGCCAAGTGGGAAACGGAGGTGGTGTATTTGTCTTTGTAAACAAACTCAAATCTACTGAGATAGAAACTGAACCTGCATGTGAGATTGTATGGGGAAGACTCAGTATCAGGGGTAGACATAAAATGATAATTGGTTCCTCCTGTGGGCCAGCAGATTCATCACCTGATGTAACATAAAACTTCCGAAAAAACTTCAGTTCACTTGTACGTTAGGTTCCCCAATCATACTGCAATCAGACTGTAAACATCCAACAATTGGGAAAATTACAGCTTTTTTAGTGGTGGCAGTAATTACATACCCTGCGAAACTTTACTGTCTTCTCTGAAAATACATAGAACAGATTGTTAGAAACCCCACTCATGATGGGAAGTATAGGATGTAATGGCAACAAAGAGACCTGACCTCTTTGAGCATGTCCACATCGAAACTGGTATCAGTGGTCACAACGCGATTCTAACAACAATGGTTACCAAAGTACAATGGACAACTAAATCAAACAGAAAGATATGCATATTCACTAAACGAGATAAAAAATCAGTAGTGTCATATCTCAGTGAGGAACTTGAAACTTCCAGCATAGGTTAGAGGCACGTAGAGGAACTTCAAACTTAAAAGAATAGTTGACCACATACTGGATAGACGTGTACCCAGTAAAACAGTTCATAATGGAAGGTAACTTCCATGGTATACTGTCACTGTAAAGAAACTTCTGAAGAAACAGAGATTACTGCACGATATATGTAAAACAAAGCGTAGGGCTATAGGTAGAGAAATGCTGAATGAAACGCGTTTAGTTGGCAAGACAGCAACGCGTGATGCCTTCAGTGACTACCATAGCACCATATAGTTAAATGACATTTCACAAAATACAAAGAAATTCGGGTCATCTATGAAGGCTGTTAATCGCAACGAATTTAGTGTCCAGTTCATAGCGAATGAGAGAGGAATTGAATTTGAGGGTATCAGACCAAAAGCTTAAATGCTTAACTGCGCATTCAAATGTTCCTTTACAAAGAAAAATCCAGGAGAATTGACCCAATTTAGTCCTCATACCACTGCAAAGATGAATGGAATAATCATTAATGTTAGTGGTGTGAGAAACAGCTGAAATCGATAAATTTGAACGAAGCTCCAGGTCCCGATGGCATCCCTGGCAGATTCTATACTCAAATATGGCTGAATGAGCTCCCAACTATAATCTGTCGTAGATTCCTCGAACAAAAAACTGTGCCCAATTCTTGGATAAAAGCACAGGTTACACACGTCTGCAAGAAGGGTAGTAGAAGTGATATACAAAACCACCATCCAATATCCTTGACATCGATTACTTCGGTATATTCTGAGCTCAAACATAACGAGGTACATTGAACAGAATGACCTCCTCAGTGCCAACCAGCATGGATTTCGAAAACATCGATCATGTGAAACCCAGATCGAACTTTTCTCACATGACAGACTGAAAGCTGTGGGTCAAGGCAACCAGATAGATGCAGTGTTTCTTGATTTCCGAAAAGAATTTGACTGTGTACCGCACCTACACTTATTGTCAAAAGTAAGGTCATATGGGGTATCAAGTGAAATCTGTGACTGGATTGAGGACTTTTTGGTAGGGAGAACGCAGCATGTTATCTTGGATGGTGAGTCATCGTCAGATGTGAAAGTGTGTCGGGATCCTTGTTGTTCATGTTGTTTGTGCACACATCAAAAAAAGTTTTGCATCACCTCGCTTCCGAGAGTTCCGGAACCTGTACAGAAAAATGGAATAGATATCAACATGAACCTCATTTCCGCCCTTGTTATTGCTCATGAAAACACACATTGCATATTGTACCACCATACAGCGAGACCTTCAGAGGTGGTGGTCCAGATTGCTGTACACGCCGGTACCTTTAATACCCAGTAGTGCGTCCTCTTGCATTGATGCATGCCTGTATTTGTCGTGGCATACTGTCCACAAGTTCATCAAGGCACTGTTGGTCCAGATTGTCCCACTCCTAAACGGCGATTCGGCGTAGATCCCTCAGAGTGGTTGGTGGCTCACGTCGTCCATAAACAGCCCCTTTCAATTTATCCCAGACATGTTCGATATTCATGTGTGGGGGACATGCTGGCCACTGTAGTCGAGCGATGTCGTTATCCCGAAGGAAGTAATTCACAAGATGTGCACGATGGGGGCGCGAATTGACGTCCATGAAGACGTATGCCTCGCCAATGTGCTGCCGATATGGTTGCACTATCGGTCGCAGGATGGCATTCACGTATCGTACATCAGTTACGGCGCCTTCCATGACCACCAGCGGCGTACGTCGGCACCGCATAATGTCACCCCAAAACAGCAGGGAACCTCCACCTTGCTGCACTCGCTGGACAGTGTGCCTAAGGCGTTCAGCCTGAACGGGTTGCCTCGAAAAGCGTTTCCGACTATTGCCTGATTGAAGGCATATGCGATACTATTCGGTGAAGAGAACGTGACGCCGATCCTGAGCAGTCCATTCGGCATGTTGTTGGACCCATTTGTACCGCGCTGCATGGTGTCGTGGTTGCAAAGACGGACCTCGCCACGGACGTCGGGAGTGAAATTGCGCAACATGCAGCCTATTGCGCACAGTTTGAGTCGTAACACGACGTCCTGTGGCTGCACGAAAAGCATTATTCAACACGGTGGCGTTGCTGTCAGGGTTCCTCCAAGCCATAATCCGTAGGAAGCGGTCATCCACTGCAGTAGTAGCCTTGGGCGGCCTGAGCGAGACATTTCATCGACAGTTCTTGTCTCTCTGTATCTTCTTCATGTCCGAACAACATCGCTTTGGTTCACTCAGAGACGCCTGGACACTTCCCTTGTTGAGAGACCTCCGTGGCTCAAAGTAACAATGCGGACGCGATCTAACCGCAGTATTGACCGTCTAGGCATGGTTGCACTACAGACAACACGAGCTGTGTTCCCAGTAGAATGACTGGAACTGATCGGCTGTCGGACGCCCACCGTCTAATGGGCGCTGCTCATGCGTGGTTGCCTACATCTTCGGGCGGGTTTAGTGACATATCTGAACAGTCAAAGGGACTGTGTCTGTGATACAATATCCACAGTCAACGTCTATCTTCAAGAAGTCTGGGAACCGGGGTGATGCAAAACTCTTTTTGATGTGTGTATATTAATGTCCTTGCAGACAGTATTAATAGTAAAATCTGGCTCTTTGCAGAAGATGCAATTCTCTATAATGAAGTACTATCTGAGAGAAGCTGTGTAAGTATTCAGTCAGATATTGATAAGATTTCAACATGGTGCAGAGATTGGCAACTTGTTCTAAATGTTCAGAAATGTAAAATTGTGCATTTCAAAAACCAAAAAACGTAGTATCCCATGACTGTAATATCAATGAGTCACTGTTGTAGTCGTCCACGTCATACAAATACCTGGGTGTAACACTTTGTAGGGTTATGATATGTAACATTTTGTAGTGATATGGTATGGAATGATCACATAGGTCCCGTAATGGGTGAAGTATGTGGCAGACTTTGGTTCATTGGTAGGATGCTGGGGAAGAGCAATCAGTTTACAAAAGAAATTGCTTACAAATCACTGGTGCGACCCATCCTAGAATACTGCTCAAGTCTGTTGGACCCGTACCAGAATGGACTAACAGGGCATATTGAACGTATACAGAGAAGGGCAGCACGAATGGTCGCAGATTTGTTTAATCTGTGGTAGAGATACCGAAGGAACTGAACTGGCAGACTCTTGACGTAAACTATCCCTAGAAAGCCTATTAACAAAGTTTCAAGAACCGGCTTGAAATGATTACGCCAGGGATATACTAGAAACCGTCTACATATCGCTCACTTAGGGATCACCAGGATAAGGTTAGAATAATTACTGCACGCACAAAGGCCTTCAAACAGTCATTCTTCCCGCGCTGCATACGTGAATGGAACAGGGAGAAACACTGATAACTGCTACAGTGGGACATACTTTCTGCCATGCACCTCACGGTGATTTGCAGAGTACAGATGTAAAATATAGAGTTGGTTTCCGTCTACATGTCATACTATATAAGGTATTTATAATACACTGATAACGTGTGCCTCTGAAACCGCCCCCATAGCGGGGGTCGCTGACTCACGCTTGTGCGGCAGCACTCGACTCGGAGGTAGTGGGTGAAATTTTCATTGCCAGTTTTTGCCCGAAAAGGGTAGGAAAGACAGTGCCATAAAGTTCCTGATCATCGGACATGTTTGCCAATGTCCTGCTTTAAGTATCAAACCTCTCCACAATGTCTGATGAAGTGAGGGCATCCGACTCTGCTGATTGATGCCCCGCCCTTCGGATGGGAACGTTAAGCTTGACGTTCCCCTAGGTGTCATTCGAGGAGAGTAGGCTGTGCGCCGGCGCCGGGGTTCATCCTCAGCTTCACTGACCGTCGTTATACAACACAAATATAGGGCTACGCTATACACGCACCGGTTACAATCACACACACTCCACAAATTCACAACTATACAACTGGAATGAGATATTCACTCTGCAGCGGAGTGTGCGCTGATATGAAACTTCCTGGCAGATTGAAACTGTGTGCTGAACAGAGACTCGAACTCGGGACGTTTGCCTTTCGCGGGCAAGTGCTCTACCAACTGAGCTACCCAAGCACGACTCACACCCCGTCCTCACAGCTTTACTACTGCCGGTACCTCGTCTCCTACCTCCCAAACTTTAGAGAAGCTCTCCTGCGAACCTTGCAGAACTAGCACTCCTGAAAGAAAGGATATTGCGGAGACATGGCTTAGCCACAGCCTGGGGAATGTTTCCAGAATCAGATACTCACTCTGTAGCAGAGTGTGCGCTGATATGAAGCTTCCTGGCAGATTAAAATTGTACTGGACCGAGACTCGAACTCGGGACCTATACAACTCTAGCATACCTGCATGGAAAGGGGCTAATGTGTGCTGAAGAAGAACACCATAACCAACAATTCCATACGACATTTTATTTAATTTTATTCGCCTTTGAGCACAAGTTTCAATACTGAGTGAAGCAAAACTGTTGAACCTGTCTTCTCACATGTAGAGACCCAATTTAGATCGGAATTCCATACGACATTTTATTTAATTTTATTCGCCTTTGAGCACAAGTTTCAATACTGAGTGAAGCAAAACTGTTGAACCTGTCTTCTCACATGTAGAGACCCAATTTAGATCGGAATTCTCTTTTTGATGAAATTCGGCTTTGCTGTTCGTGATCGTGAGAAATCTCGATATTAGGAGAAGACCTGTAACGTTTTACGAGTCCTGGTTTGAATGAAATGACGTAGTAAGAAACTGACTTTTCGCGAAATATAACTCATCTCAAGTTGCCGAATTTCGTTTAGCCATTCTCTTAAAAGACCTAACGATCGCCGGCCGGAGTAGCCTAGAGGCTCTAGGCGCTACAGTCTGGAACCGCGCAACCGCTACGGTCGCAGGTTCGAATCCTGCCTCGGGCATGGATGTGTCTGATGTCCTTAGGTTGGTTATGTTCAAGTAGTTCTAAGTTCTAGGGGACTAATGACCTCAGATGATATGTCCCATAGAGCTCAGAGGCATTTGAACCATTTTGAACTTAGCGATCTTGTCACTTGAAGTGCCGCAGGAATATTGACGTGAGGGAACACGAGGTTAGCAGAGTTAATGCGGCCCTGCGAATGCAACAGAATGGCAACAGAATGGCTTTGTACTGCATGGTGAAGGTGCGTGGAAAGGAAAAAGGATATTCTTGTAGGTGGTGGTATATGATGAACTCGTGGATGAGAGAGGATGGGGGGAGGGGACTGTAGTGTCCTGCGGTCGATAGGAAAGGACTAATAATCAAGTTTGAACACACTTTAGTATAACTAAAACGCCTTCTTGGCGTGCACTAATTTCCAAACGCAAGAACAACAAGAAGCACAACAATTCTTGGGGTGGCAAAAACCAGATAACAGTACAAGACGATTAAAATAAAATAATAACCAAAATACTACTCTACCAACTACAAAGATATAACGTTCTCCTGAATGCTACAGCGAGTGTCTGCTATGCTAGAGCTGGCTTAGGTATTGGCCGGAGCTGTCCCAGCTGTAGGTACGCACTGCCAGTCTGACTCTGCTGGCGGAGTGCGACACGTACTCACATTAGTTCCAATTGGTAGATCTCTGTCACATGGCTTTTCACGAAAGACACTATGTGATCAAAAGTATCCGGACACCTGGCTGAAAATGACTTACAAATTCGTGGCGTCCTCCATCGGTAATGCTGTAGTTCAACATGTTATTGGCCCACCCTTAGTCTTGATGACAGTTTCCACTCTCACAGGCATACGTTCAATCAGGTGCTGGAAGGTTTCTTGGGGAATGGCAGCCCATTATTCAAGGAGTGCTGCACTGAGGAGAGGTATCCATGTCTGTCGGTGAGGCCTGGCACGAAGTCGGCTCTCCAGCACATCCCAAAGACGTTCTATAGCGTTTAGGTCACGACTCTGTGCAGGCCAGTCCATTCCAGGGATGTCATTGTCATGTAACCACTCCGCCACAGGCCGTGCATTATGAACTGGTGCTCGATCGTGTTGAAAGATGCAATCACCGTCCCTGAATTGCTCTTCAACAGTGGGAAGTAAGAAGGCGCTTAAAACATCAATGTAGGCCTGTGTGCAGTCTAAGGCGCTGCAGCCATGGACTGTGCGGCTGGTCCCGGCGGAGCTTCGAGTCCTCCCTCGGGCATGGGTGTGTGTGTTTGTCCTTAGGATAATTTAGGTTAAGTAGTGTGTAAGCTTAGAGACTGGTGACCTTAGCAGTTAAGTCCCATAAGATTTCACACACATTTGAACATAGGCCTGTGCTGTGATAGTGCCACGTAAAACAACAAGGCGTTCAAGCCTCGTCCACGAAAAACACGACCACGCCATAACACCACCGCCTCCGAATTTTACTATTGGCGCTACACACGCTGGCAGATGACGTTCACCGGGCATTCCCCATACCCACTCACTGCCATGTGATCACCACAATGTGTACCGTGATCCGTCACTCCACACAACCTTCTTCCACGGTTCAGTCGACCAATGTTTATACTCCTTACACCAAGAGAGGCGTCGTTTGGCATTTATCCGGCGTGATGTGTGCTTATGAGCAGCCGCTCAGCCATGAAAGCCAAGTTTTCTCACCTCCCGCTTAACTGTCATAGTACTTGCAGTGGATCCAAAAAAATGGTTCAAATGGCTCTGAGCACTATGGGACTTAACATCTATGTTCATTAGTCCCCTAGAACTTAGAACTACTTAAACCTAACAAACATAAGGACATCACACACAACACCCAGCCATCACGAGGCAGAGAAAATCCCTGACCCCGCCGGGAATCGAACCCGGGAACCCGGGCGTGGGAAGCGAGAACGCTACCGCACGACCACGAGATGCGGGCGCAGTGGATCCAGATGCAGTTTGGATTCCTGTGTGATGGTCTGGATAGATGTATACCTATTACACATTATGACCCTCTTCGACTGTTGGCGGCCTCTATCAGTCAACAGACAAAGTGGGCCTGTATGCTTTCATGCTGTGCGTGCCCCTTCACGTTTCCACTTCGCTATCACATCGGAAACAATGGACCTAGGGATGTTTACAAGTGTGCAAATCTCGCATATAGATGTATGACACAAGTGACACCAAATCACCTGACCACATTTGAAGGCCGTGAGTTGCACGGAGCGCCCCAGGCTGCTCTCTCACGACGTATAATGACTGCTGGGTTCACTGATATGGAGTACCTGGCAGTAGGTGGCAGCGCAATGCAACTAATATGAAAAACGTATGTTTTTGGGGGTGTCCGGATACTTTTTATCACATAGTGTAGTTCCATGTATATGCGGAAAATCTGTTGTCGTTTACATCCACTGGCGATGTTTCTATCAGAGCTCTTGAAGGAAGGTCGGCAGCCCACCTTTCTTGTCTGTTGTGCGGGCCCTCTATCTGATAAGGGGCCGCTACGACAGGGACGCTCATGTGTTGTGTTTTACGCAGCATATTTTCTTAATGTTCTGTGACATGGCAGACATTTAAAATACTCATGTAGTTCATTAAGTAACTGTCGGAAACTTGGGTCATGGGTGAAGTGTTATGCATGGTTGCTCTTAGGGAGCCACGGAGCAGCCAAAGTTAGGATAATTAGCAATCAGGTTATCTTCAAGATAGGATAATGTTTTGGTGAGATTATCAATAAGTGTGGTCGGTATGAATTGACGAATTTTGTGCATGTATGTCAGAAGTTTTAGCGTTCTTCTCAGCGTATCAGTTTTGACTATGTTGCTGTAGTCATCAATGGAATGTCTGAGAAGATGTGGAGATCGATGGAACTGAGTTATCCGACCAGAAACGCTTCATTCATGTTACATCCTTTTGTGGTCAGGTATACGACACCTTTCAGGAGAACACTTGCGCGGCTGATCCACCACTACACTCCCACTATTTGAGCGGAAGTATCCGTATATACTGTGGAATAGACCAACAGATGCCACAAGAGGCCAATCCGCCAGTATAAAAGAAGGCAGGGAGTATATTGTTGTCAGTAGAGAAGTGGTAACAGCGGAGTATGGCGTTTAGCGAAGCTCAGTGACTTCGAAAGTGGACTGGTCAATGGATGTAAAACTAGCGTGAAACAAGCAGAAAGGTAATGCGTAGAGTGTTAGAAAGAGTGTACCCGTGGTCTAGGGGGAGCGTCTTTGATTCATAATCAAAACGTCCTAGGTCCCGGGTTCGATCCCCGCCATAAATAATCAGCATTGGCGGCCGACGACTTCCGGCATAAGAAGTCAGCCTCATTCTGCCAACGGCCTTGTCAAAGAGGGCGGAGGAGCGGATAGAGGTTCAGGGCACTCTCTTGTCCTAGGGGTGGGAAATTGCCCCTAAAGGCGGAAGAATCAGCAATGATCAACGACGTGAGGATGCAGAAGGCAATGGAAACCACTGCATTAAACACACGTAACGTGTATCCACAGGACATGTGGCCTGTAATTGAAGAAGTATCATGATGATCTCTCCATTGGCAAAAGATTCCGGAATAGTCCCCCATTCGGATCTCCGGGAGGGGACTGCCAAGGGGGAGGTTACCATGAGAGAAAGATTGAATAATCAACGAAAGGATAACGTTCTACGAGTCGGCGCGTGGAATGTCAGAAGCTTGAACGTGGTAGGGAAACTAGAAAATCTGTAAAGGGAAATGCAAGGCTCAATCTAGATATAGTAGGGGTCAGTGAAGTGAAGTGGAAGGAAGACAAGGATTTCTGGTCAGATGAGTATCGGGTAATATCAACAGCAGCAGAAAATGGTATAACAGGTGTAGGATTCGTTATGAATAGGAAGGTAGGGCAGAGGGTGTGTTACTGTGAACAGTTCAGTGACCGGGTTGTTCTAATCAGAATCGACAGCAGACCAACACCGACAACGATAGTTCAGGTATACATGCCGACGTCGCAAGCTGAAGATGAACAGATAGAGAAAGTGTATGAGGATATTGAAAGGGTAATGCAGTATGTAAAGGGGGACGAAAATCTAATAGTCGTGGGCGACTGGAATGCAGTTGCAGGGGAAGGAGTAGAAGAAAAGGTTACAGGAGAATATGGGCTTGGGACAAGGAATGAAAGAGGAGAAAGACTAATTGAGTTCTGTAACAAGTTTCAGCTAGTAATAGCGAATACCCTGTTCAAGAGTCACAAGAGGAGCAGATATACTTGGAAAAGGCCGGGAGATACGGGAAGATTTCAATTAGATTACATCATGGTCAGACAGAGATTCCGAAATCAGATACTGGATTGTAAGGCGTACCCAGGAGCAGATATAGACTCAGATCACAATATAGTAGTGATGAAGAGTAGGCTGAAGTTCAAGACATTAGTCAGGAAGAATCAATACGCAAAGAAGTGGGATACGGAAGTACTAAGGAATGACGAGATACGTTTGAAGTTCTCTAACGCTATAGATACAGCAATAAGGAATAGCGCAGTAGGCAGAACAGTTGATGAGGAATGGACATCTCTAAAAAGGGCCATCACAGAAGTTGGGAAGGAAAACATACGTACAAGGAAGGTAGCTGCGAAGAAACCATGGGTAACAGAAGAAATACTTCAGTTGATTGATGAAAGGAGGAAGTACAAACATGTTCCGGGAAAATCAGGAATACAGAAATACAAGTCGCTGAGGAATGAAATAAATAGGAAGTGCAGGGAAGCTAAGATGAAGTGGTTGCAGGAAAAATGTGAAGACATCGAAAAAGATATGATTGTCGGAAGGACAGACTCAGCATACAGGAAAGTCAAAACAACCTTTGGTGACATTAAAAGCAACGGTGGTAACATTAAGAGTGCAACGGGAATTCCACTGTTAAATGCAGAGGAGAGAGCAGATAGGTGGAAAGAATACATTGAAAGCCTCTATGATGGTGATGATTTGTCTGATGTGATAGAAGAAGAAACAGGAGTCGATTTAGAAGAGATAGGGGATCCAGTATTAGAATCGGAATTTAAAAGAGCTTTGGAGGACTTACGGTCAAATAAGGCAGAAGGGATATATAACATCCCATCAGAATTTCTAAAACCATTGGGGGAAGTGGCAACAAAACGACTATTCACGTTGGTGTGTAGAATATATGAGTCTGGCGATATACCATCTGACTTTCGGAAAAGCATCATCCACACAATTCCGAAGACATCAAGAGCTGACAAGTGCGAGAATTATCGCACAATCAGCTTAACAGCTCATGCATCGAAGCTGCTTACAAGAATAATATACAGAAGAATGGAAAAGAAAATTGAGAATGCGCTAGGTGACGATCAGTTTGGCTTTAGGAAAAGTAAACTGACGAGAGAGGCAATTCTGACGTTACGGCTAATAATGGAAGCAAGGCTAAAGAAAAATTAAGACACTTTCATAGGATTTGTCGACCTGGAAAAAGCGTTCGACAATATAAAATGGTGCAAGCTGTTCGAGATTCTGAAAAAAGTAGGGGTAAGCTATAGGGAGAGACGGGTCATATACAATATGTACAACAACCAAGAGGGAATAATAAGAGTGGACGATCTAGAACGAAGTGCTCGTATTAAGAAGGGTGTAAGACAAGGCTGTAGCCTTTCGCCCCTACTCTTCAATCTGTACATTGAGGAAGCAATGATGGAAATAAAAGAAAGGTTCAGGAGTGGAATTAACATACAAGGTGAAAGGATATCAATGATAAGATTCGCTGATGACATTGCTATCCTGAGTGAAAGTGAAGAAGAATTAAATGATCTGCTGAACGGAATGAACAGTCTAATGAGTACACAGTATGGTTTGAGAGTAAATCGGAGAAAGACGAAGGTAATGAGAAGTAGTAGAAATGAGAACAGCGAGAAACTTAACATCAGGATTGATGGTCACGAAGTCAATGAAGTTAAGGAATTCTGCTACCTAGGCAGTAAAATAACCAATGACGGACGGAGCAAGGAGGACATCAAAAGGAGACTCGCTATGGCAAAAAAGGCATTTCTGGCCAAGAGAAGTCTACTAATATCAAATACCGGCCTTAATTTGAGGAAGAAATTTCTGAGGATGTACGTCTGGACTACAGCATTGTATGGTAGTGAAACATGGACTGTGGGAAAACCGGAACAGAAGAGAATCGAAGCATTTGAGATGTGGTGCTATAGACGAATGTTGAAAATTAGGTGGACTGATAAGGTAAGGAATGAGGAGGTTCTACGCAGAATCGGAGAGGAAAGGAATATGTGGAAAACACTGATAAGGAGAAGGGACAGGATGATAGGACATCTGCTAAGACATGAGGGAATGACTTCCATGGTACTAGAGGGAGCTGTAGAGGGCAAAAACTGTAGAGGAAGACAGAGATTGGAATACGTCAAGCAAATAATTGAGGACGTAGGTTGCAAGTGCTACTCTGAGATGAAGAGGTTAGCACAGGAAAGGAATTCGTGGCGGGCCGCATCAAACCAGTCAGTAGACTGATGACCAAAAAAAAAGTACGACGGTCAAGCACATATCCTCTTTAGACGCACATCTCTATAGCCATTGCTAAACCATTAAGGTGGTGTAAAGAGCAGATACACTGAACAGTGAATGACTTGAGTGATTTGGAGTGACAAATCACGATAAACATTGTCGTAATCCGATAGGAAGCGTCTGGCTAATACCTGGAGCCCTTTACTGGCCATCATGTGTAGTGCCAATGTGAGGCACAGAGTAGGTGGTACAAGTATTACGGCATGGGAGTATTCCCCGTGCTTAGAGTGAGGTCCCGTCATTGCACATTGCACTAAATGTGGAAACGCTAAATGTGGAAGGATATGAATGCATTTTACAGCCGTGTGTACTGCTACAGGGGAGGAACAACCCGGAGACGATGGTTGTTCGTTATCAGCATGACAGCGCACCCTGGCAATGGTTTGCGAACAATAACATTCCTGAAATGAAATGGGCAGGCCTGGAGTCTCGACTTAAACCTGATGGAACACCTTTGGGATCAGCAAAAATCGTCGACTTCGTTCCGGACCCCAGCGTCCAACAACGTTCTCTGGTTTCGGCTCTTGAGAAGGAATGGTCTGCATTCCAGTATAGACATTCATACACTTCATTGAAAGTCTGCCCAACAGAGCAGCTTAAGCCGTCATAAAGGCGAACGGAGGACATGCCCGATATTGATGTCCGGATACTTTTGGTCAGATAGTGGGTACAGGCTAGTGGTGCATCCTGCCTTGGGGGATAGTCGCTTGAACCCATCTTGAATCTTTGGTAGTCGTACAAAGCACTTTGAAAGCTGATGACATCCATTGCGCATGTGGCCTTTTCCATTGGCACCAATACGCATGCCTCAAGGTCAAAATGTTCCTAGAGTGGTTACAGAATCACGTTGATGAATTTCAGTTGATACCATAGTCCCCATATACACAGGTTAGCGAGACCTGCAAAACGTCCTCGAGTTACAGCTCAGAGTTACCAAGCAAGTTATAGTACTCCACAGAAATAGTATGATTTTATTATTACAATTTCAACTGGAATAAAATCTTCTGGATTTCAACCCACATCATTCTAGTGAAATCCTCGGGATTTCGACTAGTTCTGATGACGAAGCAGTGAGCTTTCGAAAGCTCGAGGATTTATTCGAGATGTCGCAGTTTGAAAACCGAGAAGATTTTATTCATGCATGCTGAGAGGAGATGAGATCGAATGCTGATTGTTTCAAGCGAGATGGCGCAGTGGATTCGCATTTAGATTTTGGTTTTCGTGGTTTCATTTAATCGCTTAAAGCGAATGCTGAGTTATTTCCTTTTGCCAGTCCACCCTCGTGCTCCATCTCTGATGAGCTACTCGTCGACGGTTCGATAAACTTTAATCTTCCTTCTTTTTCTGCTGGCAGATATTATGACATACTGAGGGAATTGAGAGAGACGAAAGTGGCACACTATGAGCTGTACCTTTCCGAATGGACGCCAGGTCGCTGCACGACAGTGCTCGATGTCACACAGTCGATGACACACATCTTCAAATTTTTGAACCGTACTGCTGCTGGACCACCCTTCCTAGACCGTGGGCGTGACAACCAGCGATCTACCAGAGCCGCCAAAGAAGGCTATTCATAGCTAATGCCGACGTCATTTCTCGTCTCCACCATACGGAAGCTAATTTCCTATAAGGGAACGGCAGGTAGTACCGGACACACAAGTTTTTGCGGAAGTGTAATATTTGTAAGTGGGCTGTTTAGGTTTTTATGTTGGTAAGACCACGTAGCACTCTGTATGAAAATCACTGACTGTGCTGTGTGCAGTCTGTGGCTGGTTGGCATTGTTGGAATATTCGCTATTGTAGTGCTGGGCAGTTGGATGTGAACAGCGCATAGCGTTGGGTAGTTGGAGGTGAGCCGCCAGCAGTGGTGGATGTGGAGAGAGAGATGGCGGAGTTTTGAGAGGTTGCTACAAGCGGACGATCTGAACGTGTGTCCGCCAGAAAAAGGAAATTTGTAAATGATGTTCAAATGTGTGTGAAATCTTATCTGCTAAGGTCATCAGCCCCTAAGCTTACACACTACTTAACTTAAATTATCCTAAGGACAAACACACACACCCATGCCCGAGGGAGGACTCGACCTCCGCCGGGACCAGCCGCACAGTCCATGACTGCAGCGCCTTTAACCCGCTCGGCTAATCCCAAGCGGTGGAAATTTGTAAAGATGGATGTCATCAATTGATATATATATATACAGGGTGTCCCAGCTATCTTGTCCACCCAAAATGTCTCTGGAACATTAGGTTAGGTTTAGGTTAGTGTTGTTTAACGTCCCGTCGACAACGAGGTCATTAGAGACGGAGCGCAAGCTCGGGTTAGGGAAGGATGGGGAAGGAAATCGGCCGTGCCCTTTCAAAGGAACCATCCCGGCATTCGCCTGAAACGATTTAGGGAAATCACGGAAAACCTAAATCAGGATGGCTGGAGACGGGATTGAACCGTCGTCCTCCCGAATGCGAGTCCAGTGTGCTAACCACTGCGCCACCTCGCTCGGTTCTCTGGAACAATAACAGCTATTGGAAAACGACTTTCACCGGTATCAATGTAGGGCTGGGGCCCATGAATGTACGTATTTGGAAACATTCTAAAACGAAAGCATATGTGTTTTTTAACACAAACTTATGTTTTTTTTAAATGGACCGCCTATATTTTTTCTTCAGCAATCCATAGCATGACAAAGCACATACACAATGGCGTTGATTGCATCGTAATATTCCCATTACATCCCGAGATATTAAGACGCGAAGTTGACGCTTGAAACACCCGACATGCGCTGCTAGCGCACGTCCTGAGGCTCAGGCGTGAACCCCATGCTGCCCGTAATCGCGATGTGATTGACATGCGTAATCACACTTCCATACTTATCAAGAGGTCCGAAACGAATAATACGGTCTGCTGGCATGCTGCATTAACGTCGTACATTCCAGCAGGTATTTATCCCATAGGCTAGGGATGATGCGGTTCTGTAACATATCTGTGTACCGCAACGTTAGTCACAAAGTTAACTTCGCTTATCGTTAATCCGTTACTAAAAAGGTAATGCCGTTCAACGTTAAAACTTTACTGTAGATCTAGCGCAAGTGACAGTTAATTATTCACTCGTAATAGTAAAATTCATATTGATGGTTTTAGTGAAACGAGCAAGTAGACTAAAAGTTTTACCGTTGTTTCGGACCTCTTGATAAGTATGGAGGTGTGATTACACATCTCAATCACATCGCGATTACGGGCAGCATGGGGTTCACGCCTGAGCCTCAGGACGTGCGCTAGCAGCGCATGTCGGGTGTTTCAAGCGTCAACTTCGCGTCTCAATATCTCGGGATGTAATGGGAATATTGCGATGCAATCAACGCCATTGTGTATGTGCTTTGTCATGCTATGGATTGCTGAAGAAAAAATATAGGCGGTCCATTTAAAAAAAACATAAGTTTGTGTTAAAAAACACATATGCTTTCGTTTTAGAATGTTTCCAAATATGTACATTCATGGGCCCCAGCCCTACATTGATAACGGTGAAAGTCGTTTTCCAATAGCTGTTATTGTTTCAGAGATATTTTGGGTGGACAAGATAGCTGGGACACCCTGTATATGATGACTTAAATTGTTTGTTCTCTATCAAAATCGTTCATTTGCTAACTATGCCTATCAGTAGTTAGTGCCATCAGTAGTTAGAATCTTTTATTTAGCTGGAAGTACTGGCGCTCACTGTATTGCAGTAGTTCGAGTAACAAAGATTTTTGAAAGGTAAGTGATTCATGAAAGGTATAGGTTATTGTTGGTCAGGGCCATTCTTTTGTAGGGATTATTGAAAGTCAGATTGTGTTGCGCTAAAAATATTGTGTGTCAGTTTAGTGACGATCAGAATAAGTAAAGAGAAAACTGTTTGAGTATGTTGAGTTTTGCTCACCTGTTTGAAAATCAAATAATGTAAGAGGCTTTCCAGCACTGTTATTTTTAAACTTTTCTAAGGGGACGTTACATATTTTCTCTAAAGATTATATCGGAACATTCTTCAGACTAAATAATACTGTGATGCGTTCACGTACAACACTATATCTAAGGAGAAGTGGTTGTTTAACGTTGTTACCAAAAATCTTGATAATTACTTAACCTGTTTACTTCAAACTTTTACAGGATGCTCTAATAATCATTCAGACAGACAAAGGTTACATGCCTTTTTTTTTAAATATTCGAGGGGCGTTCAATAACTAACGCAACACATTCTTTTCTCTCGGCTAGTTTCAGTTAAAAAAATGTGGAATTTGCTGTGGGACATCGTGGAATATTCTAAGTTCAGCCCCTGTAGCCTCATGAAGTTCCTATTGGTGGCAGCGCTATACGTAACCTTCAAAGTGGTGTCTGTAACGGAGGTGCGTTTCAAGCCGAGAGCTATCATTGATTTGCCTTTGGCGGAAAACCAGAGCATCGCAGATACCCATAGGCGCATGCAGAACGTCTACAGAGACCTGACAGTGAACAAAAGCACGGTGAGTCGTTGGGCGAGGCGTCATCATCGCAGAAAGGTCGAGGAAACCTGTGTGACCTCCCGCTTGCCTGCAGTGTTGGAACGTGCGGCCGCTCCCATTCGAGGACATGGTGGGACCACAGTCAAACAGCTCGCTACTCAAATGGACGTCTCCTCTGGTCGCGGTGACGCACTCGTCCACCAGTTGGGGTAATAATCAGCGGTGTGTCCTCAGTGGTTTCTTCGCCGCCTAGCAAAAGACCATAAAGAGTGTCGAAGGTCCATCTCTGCCGAATTGCTTGCGCGTTGCGAGGTTGATTGTGACGATTTTTTTCCGAACATCATCACAGGCGATGAAACGTCGGCTCATCACTTTCAGACAGAAACAAGACGGCAGTGTATAGAGTGGCCTCATACACTCCCTTCTCTGAAGAAAAAGTTAAACCCGCTCTTTCAGCGGGCTTCTGGGATTCTCAGGGGATTATTGTGCTGGATGTGACCTGCCAGGATAGCCGAGAGCGCTAACGCGCTGCTTCCTGGACTCGGGTAGGCGCGCCGGCCCCGGATCGAATCCGCCGGCCAGCCTCGATGTGGTTTTTAGGCGGTTTTCCACATCCTACTCGGTGAATACTGGGCTGGTACCCCCGTCCCGCCTCAGTTACACGACTCAGAGACATTTGAAACACATTCACACTATTTCACGATTTATACTAGAGGCATACAGCTGGGGTACACTAATTCCGTCCTGGGGGTGGTGGTGGGGGGGGGGGGTGGGTACGGGGTCGCGGCAGGAAGGGCATCCGGCCACCCCTTACACTTAACATGCCAAATCCGATTAATCATGGCCGACCCTCCGTAATCGCGGGACAAGGCGCAAGCGATAGAATAGAATAGAATATTGTGCTGGATGTGCCCCCTCATGGCAACGGTCGATTTTGAAGTGGGGCCGGCCGAAGTGGCCGAGCGGTTCTAGGCGCTTCAGTCCGGAACCGCGCGACCGCTACGGTCCCAGGTTCGAATCCTGCCTCGGGCATGGATGTGTGTGATGTCCTTAGGTTTGTTAGGTTTAAGTAGTTGTAAGTCCCATAGTGCTCAGAGCCATTGAACCATTTTTTGAAGTGCCCTGTGCTACCTTCAGGAAATGGAAGAAACGACTTCAGTGAGTTCGTCGCCACAAAAATGCAAACGAACTTCTGTCTCTGCATGACGTCGCAGAGTCTTCACACAAGCCTGCGTAGAGCCGAGAGGAGGTCACGAGACGTCATTGGACTGCTCTTCCTCATCCACCTGTAGGGAAAAGACGTTAGTAAAACTTTCGAATAGTTTGGACGGACTGATTTCAACTTTTTATACGATACTCATGAACATTCAGACGGACCTAGAACATACGTTTTTCGATCAGCAATGTTAAAACTAACTGCCAGAAAGAAAATGCTGTGCTGTGAGAATATGCGGTTTCGTTTTCTTTCTCGCGGACAGTTTTAGCTTCGATAGCAGGGTATTTAAACCATTAGACAAAGTGTTTCTCCCGTTTTCTTTCTACCTGTTGGTTTGAGCAGATAACAGGAAAGTTGTATTTATGACTTATCAGCGTATGATTATACTACTACTAAGGAATCTGAATCATCCGAAACCTTGTAATGCACACTATCCATTTGCAGAGTAATACAATGCGAAATGCTATTACTGAAGCTACATTATCCTCACAGATCCAGCAGCAGGAGAGGTCTTTCTTACCTCACATAGCAATGATTTATTTTAAGCGATTTCAGTTCCCAATCAAGTTTCCATGGGGTATAACAATGAAGAAGGCTCAAAGTGAGCGATAGAGGGGGAAGAGGAGACGGACAGAGGGAGGGGGTGGGGGGGATAAGGGAGAGAGATAAGGGAAGGAGATGATGGGCGTACAAAAAAATAGTTCAAATGGCTCTGAGCACTATGGGACTTAACGTCTGAGGTCATCAGTCCCCTAGAACTTACAACTACTTAAACCTAACAAACCTAAGGACATCACACACATCCATGTCCGAGGCAGGATTCGAACCTGCCGCCGTAGCGGTCGCGCGGTCCCAGACTGTAGCGCCTAGAACCGCTCGACCACCCCGGGCGGCGATAGGTGTACAGATGTGAAGAAGTGATATAAAGAGAAAGAGATAAACAAAGAGAGGGACAAAAGGGGGGGGGGCGGGGGGAGGAGACCAGTCGTATATCCAATTCCCATACATATTTAGAAATTGCGAAGCATTGCTGGTTTCAACAGTTTTACAGTTGCAAAATTCAGTGTCGTAAGAATATACGTTCGTTGATTTCTTAAATTTTTTTTTCACCCTTTCCATTTCGATCGTTTGAATTCCTTAATTGTTGTATCGGACATGAAATTTTATTGAGTCAAAAAATTCATTTTGTTGAAATAAATATTTAGTTGGATCGTAAATGGTTATAAACTTGAACTTACGCCTCGGCTCACCTAGCTCGTCAAAGAACACGTCAGTTTCTTCATTGCCGAAACTCACTGCCCCCTGCAGAACTCGGGGATTCAGCTATCCTCACCCTTGAGTCTGCATGTATTTTCATAAAAGTCTTTACTCGCTTTCATTTTTATGTTATTGTACCGATGCTTCATTTTCAGTTGCTTTGAATATTTGTGCACTGTGCTTAAGGACTCGTCTTTACTCATAAGGATAAATTTTTTATTTGTAACAGGATCGTACAATACTGTTTCCTGTTCACCACTAAATATTCTTGCAAAAAGACTTGTTATTTCCCGAAACAGGTTCCACGGCCACCTGTCCGTGTTCCCATACAGCTGTAAATCTGTCTCGTAGTGCACTTCTTGCAACTTAATATTTCTCATTCATCTTCCTGGTTGTCGTTTAAAAAGCTAGGCTTATTCTGCGGGTTCCTTCATATTATTTTCAACCCATTTATGACATGACTTCTCCACATTTGCCTGCTAAAGAAAGAAACCATAAAAATTTAGGTCTTACACTATCTGTTTCGTCCGGTACAACAGTAAGTTGCTTTATCCCCGAGAGTACTGTCGTGATAGTTTAAACATTCTGTAGAAACCGCACAATATTTCAGTGTGACAACTGCCCGCCATCTTCAGGTGCTACTGTCGCTTCGCTGAGAAGCTCGCGTTGGCTTTCTAGAACAGCGCAGGCGCCAGCGGGGCATAACGTCATCGAAGACCAATCGTAGACAGCGTCGAATACCGGAGCCCTCTGCTGGAGAAACGGGTCGCGGTCTGTGGAAGCGCGCCGCGGCGCGGGAAAATGCGGCCGGGAGCGACGGACCCCGTTCGCGCGCGCGATTTAAGCATCTGCGATAAGGCTTCCCATCTGCGTTGACTCGGTGCGGTTGCTAATCTGTGGCTGACGATTCGTTAGTGCCGCCAAGGCTGCCTCCCAGGCTTTGCTCAGGTGAAACCCCGTGTCTCTGTTTATTAGGTCACTCTTTATACGTATTTCGACCGCCTCTTTGATGATGGAGTCCCAGTATGTGGAAGCATGCGAGAGGATCTTGGTTTCT
The DNA here is from genome assembly GCF_023898315.1 of Schistocerca nitens. Classification (NCBI taxonomy): domain Eukaryota; kingdom Metazoa; phylum Arthropoda; class Insecta; order Orthoptera; family Acrididae; genus Schistocerca; species Schistocerca nitens. The sequence goes on from NC_064622.1 coordinate 488,432,542, forward strand.
TCATAATTCATGCCGTGTCCCGTGTCAAGGCAGTGTTCGGCAACCGCAGATTTCTCTGGCTGACCCAACCTCGCGTACCGTTTATGTTCGTCGCATCTGTCTTTAACCGTACGACACGTCTGGCCAATATAAGACTTCCCACATTGGCACGGGATTTTATATACTCCTGGTCTCCTCAGGCCGAGGTTGTCTTTAACAGAGCCCAGAATTGATTGCACTCGTGCTGGAAGCCGGAAAACACATTTTATCCGGTGTTTCTTGAAAATTCTGCCCACCTTAAAAGACACGCCACCGACATACGGTGCGCTGTTCTAGAAAGCCAGCATATAAATTGGCGAGCTTCCCAGCGACGCGACAGTAGCACCTGAAGATGGCGGGCAGTTGTGTCGCTGAAATATTGTGCGGTTTCTACAATATTATCCGGCGTAATTCCCGGGAACCTATCAAGCAGATGCAGCGCCGGGAAAGCCTCAAACAGCACATTCTCATCGTTACTAACGATAAAAATGTATTATTCCTTACTTGGAACTAAAAGACAATATTCCAGAGTTAAGAAACTCACTAGAAAAAGGTAATTTGTTGCCGTTACGAAATGCAATGTTCTTTTCATTCAAAACGACGTAACATCTCTTGCTCCTTCATAGTTGACACTGGAGTGGCGCGACAGGTTTTGCCACTAATGCTAGAGTTTGGAAACGGCCCTTGTCCGATACAGGGCGCTGTCCCGTACTACCCCACGTGCATACTGGTCTCATTGTACTGACTGCGGACAAGCGTTGAGATAACGGTGATGCCGACGTGTGCGCATCAGGAAGGTGTCTGTGGGACGACGTTCGCGCTCGAAAGCTCCTGTTACGCTCCTTCCAGAATCACATTCGTAGCTTGGAGGTGGTCGGATACGGCCACGAAATAATCGCCTCCCCGCCCCCTGCCGCCACTCGACATTTCTCGTCGATACGGGCCGGTAAGAAGCGCGGTCATTATCGTTACTCTTCCGGCGGCTGTCGATATTTTTGCGCAAGTGAGGGAAACCGGCGCGATATATCAAAATGCAATCTGGGGACGCAACAGATGAGGAGGCGTTTATCGCGCCCGGCGCCGTGGCACGGACGAGCACCGACATCCATTACCCTCGCCGGGCGCGCGTTTAAAAGGGCCGGGGCGGCACCCCTAAAAATACCCACCCGAGGGAGCCGCTGCACTCTGTACCTGGCTTACGTAGCGTGCGAGTGTGTGGGTTTTATTCTGTCAGGTTGCGCAATCGATTGATCCAACAAGTACCCTTTAGGTCCTGCAAGAAATAATTTCCACCTCACACTACTACAGAAGTCGGACAGACGCTCCTAATGTACCAACAAGAACTGCTTGAAAAGCATTCAGCAACAAATATCTTCTGGAGTCGTCCGCTGTAAGGAAAAGACACAAAAATATTCTATATTCTTACGTAACAAGTGGATTACTTGGAGATTAGAGTATTGCTAGTTAGTGTAAGAAAAACATAAAATGAACGAAAAATATTATTTATTGGAAAAAAATTCTGAGAAGACAAGTGTCACTTTTTCTTATTAATAAATTTCCTGATTCTTTTCGGAACAGTAGATTGCCTCTTGTGGATAGGAATGCTATTAATTTACAAAGTATGGAAAGGTTCCAGAATGAGGTTTTCACTCTGCAGCGTAGTGTGCGCTGATATGAAACTTCCTGGCAGATTAAAACTGTGTGCCGGACCGAGACTCGAACTCGGGACCTTTGCCTTTTGCGGGCAAGTGCTCTACCAACAGAGCTACACAAGTGCGACTCACGCCCAGTCCTCACAGCTTTACTTCTGCCACTACCTCGTCTCCTACCTTCCAAACTTAACACAAGCTCTCTTGCGAACCTCCCGAGTTCGAGTCTCGGTCCGGCACACAGTTTTAATCTGTCAGGAAGTTTCATATGGAAAGGTTCTTTTCTCCCTTTTCTTTAAGAATGTTATTCACTCAACATAATGGCTGAGACCTGCGCCTACACAACTTGAATAACTTTTCTAGGTACGGTCAAGGCTGTCGCATGAGAAATGTAATGGAGTGTATTGTTATGGAGGGCAGATGGGCCTCACATATGCTGTAGCGCACAATACCATGAGCTGCAACGACTGCTGCCTGCGTGGCTCGCTGCTGATAAATAACACAACTATCCCTTTCTATCCAGATTGACCTTCAACTCTCCCTACGCCTTGATCAAGTCAAAGACTCCTGTCTGCCCCTAGGCTAACTATTGGCACGGTACACCAATCAGATAACCAGTCCACCGCGATGCCACTCAATATCCACTCGCAAGCGTTTAACTATTACTCTGTCCGTTCACACCGCACAATAAGTGTGGTGGCCAACACAGTGAACAATGCTTAATCGCGAGCGACTCAGTATAGAGTATCACTCCGACTCACTAACGACAGAGGTGTTCTCCCAGTGAAGTACTGAGGAGAGACTTTGTTCCTCGCTCTTTGCGTACACGTACGAGCGCACTTGTTCTCGTTACATGTTCCCGCTCAAAGAGCGACAACTGAACAGTCCCTCTTTCTGGAAAAGTTGCAAGGGTATATCATTCGCTGTCTTCCCTCACTCCTCTGGCTCTTTGCATCAGAAATATTCCGCCAATCAGCATTGCTCTTTTAAATGGGAGAACTCCGTAACTACACAGTCGGTCCGTCAAAAAATGCCTCTTCTGGGCGCTCCCACAAAATGTAGCGGAATTTGCTTTTAAGTCAAAGACGGGGGTTGTTATCCTTTCCCTCTGGCAAAACCTGTCCTCTCTGTGGGCGGTCGTTCCGGCCGAAGTAGGTGTGTGCCGACCCTCCCCTCTGAAGGGACGGGCCTCCAGCGGACCGGCCGCCTCCCTAGAACGAAAATTCCTGTGGCTGTCATGTTGTGTACGCCAGCCTCGACTTTTTCAACCTCGGTGCGCACTTGCGATTTACTTATTAGATTTGCATATCGCTTGCATGAATTCATACAAAATTGACTCTACCTTATCAAGTTTGGGTTCGAATGTAGCATCTTGATGCGGAGAATACGACTGTGAGGACAGAATACGTAAGAAATGAAGATTAGGACTATGCCACCTTACAAGAGTACATACACTGCTTTCTTACCGAGCGAGGTGGCGCAGTGGTTAGACACTGGACTCGCAATCGGGAGGACGACGGTTCAATTCCGCGTCCGGCCATCCTGATTTAGGATTTCCCTAAATCACTCCAGGCAAATGCCGGGATGGTTCCTCTGAAAGGGCACGGCCGACTTCCTTCCCCATCCTTCCCTAATCCGATGAGAACGATGACCACGGTGTCTGGTCTCCTTCCCCAAAACCAACCAACCAACTGCTTTCTCTCTCGGAGTCACCATAATGTTGCGTGAACTAAACTCAGTGTCGTGGCCCTCGGTCCACAATGTGAATTGTGCTAGGAGGCGTTTCTTACCGGAGTCGGATCAGTTTACATTAGGACTGTTGATATTTTTTTAAAATATTGGGAATCCGATTCATGGATGTTTGAAAAAAAAAACATTATCAGCCCTCGATACATCGATATACATATATCGACGAAAAAAATATCGACCTGCCTGCCTATAAAAATATTGGCTGGACATTGTAAATATACTGCGAGTTTTAGTGTAATTATTGATTTATTATTACACATTCTGTACTCCAACAAGCTACCGGCCTTCTTATCCCCCTTAGACCAAGAATTGAAAGGAAAATATGCTGGTTAACGCTGGCCGATAACCACTTTGCTAGCAACAGTAACTGCATGCAAGTGGCACAATAAAAGGTGTCCGACGGGTCCGTCGTTTGGTGTCGTCACGTATCGGATTTTTCCGTACACTTCATGTCGACTTCCCTGTTTTTCTCATTTCTGCAAACGCTAGCGACGTAGTAGTTGCGACAGAATTGCGCGGTGAAGCTAAACGTTGCAGTTTGTGTTACAAGCACCGAGCGCCGATTACATGAACATTTCCACGTCTCCACCCACCGCAAATACCAATCTTGTCACTTAGATTTTTGTTCATAATTTTCAGCAACTGTTTCTGAAGAATGCCGAAGTCAAGAAATAGCACATAGTTACATTAAAAATTGTTTTTTAACGCAACTGGCGTGCTATTTCTTCATATCGGGAATCTTGTTCTTCCATTCACACCGCCATCCCCCAGAGCAATCGGACACCATGCTTGGGCCACCTATAGTTGCTTTACACACTCAAAGAGAAAGACTGGAGATGATGAAAGCCCAAAAAGTAGTAAGACTCCTTCACACACTGAAAGTAAAATAGTAGAATTAGTTCTACTACAATTTCAAAAGAAAAATTTCAAATACACTCCTGGAAATGGAAAAAAGAACACATTGACACCGGTGTGTCAGACCCACCATACTTGCTCCGGACACTGCGAGAGGGCTGTACAAGCAATGATCACACGCACGGCACAGCGGACACACCAGGAACCGCGGTGTTGGCCGTCGAATGGCGCAAGCTGCGCAGCATTTGTGCACCGCCGCCGTCAGTGTCAGCCAGTTTGCCGTGGCATACGGAGCTCCATCGCAGTCTTTAACACTGGTAGCATGCCGCGACAGCGTGGACGTGAACCGTATGTGCAGTTGACGGACTTTGAGCGAGGGCGTATAGTGGGAATGCGGGAGGCCGGGTGGACGTACCGCCGAATTGCTCAACACGGGGGCGTGAGGTCTCCACAGTACATCGATGTTGTCGCCAGTGGTCGGCGGAAGGTGCACGTGCCCGTCGACCTGGGACCGGACCGCAGCGACGCACGGATGCACGCCAAGACCGTAGGATCCTACGCAGTGCCGTAGGGGACCGCACCGCCACTTCCCAGCAAATTAGGGACACTGTTGCTCCTGGGGTATCGGCGAGGACCATTCGCAACCGTCTCCATGAAGCTGGGCTACGGTCCCGCACACCGTTAGGCCGTCTTCCGCTCACGCCCCAACATCGTGCAGCCCGCCTCCAGTGGTGTCGCGACAGGCGTGAATGGAGGGACGAATGGAGACGTGTCGTCTTCAGCGATGAGAGTCGCTTCTGCCTTGGTGCCAATGATGGTCGTATGCGTGTTTGGCGCCGTGTAGGTGAGCGCCACAATCAGGACTGCATACGACCGAGGCACACAGGGCCAACACCCGGCATCATGGTGTGGGGAGCGATCTCCTACACTGGCCGTACACCACTGGTGATCGTCGAGGGGACACTGAATAGTGCACGGTACATCCAAACCGTCATCGAACCCATCGTTCTACCATTCCTAGACCGGCAAGGGAACTTGCTGTTCCAACAGGACAATGCACGTCCGCACGTATCCCGTGCCACCCAACGTGCTCTAGAAGGTGTAAGTCAATTACCCTGGCCAGCAAGATCTCCGGATCTGTCCCCCATTGAGCATGTTTGGGACTGGATGAAGCGTCGTCTCACGCGGTCTGCACGTCCAGCACGAACGCTGGTCCAACTGAGGCGCCAGGTGGAAATGGCATGGCAAGCCGTTCCACAGGACTACATCCAGCATCTCTACGATCGTCTCCATGGGAGAATAGCAGCCTGCATTGCTGCGAAAGGTGGATATACACTGTACTAGTGCCGACATTGTGCATGCTCTGTTGCCTGTGTCTATGTGCCTGTGGTTCTGTCAGTGTGATCATGTGATGTATCTGACCCCAGGAATGTGTCAATAAAGTTTCCCCTTCCTGGGACAATGAATTCACGGTGTTCTTATTTCAATTTCCAGGAGTGTATTTAGCAAAAACTGCGAAAAAAAGATAATGTAAAATAGAAATATCGGCACTCTGTATTGCCATTTCAACATCGGTATATTGGGAACAGTAATATCATCGATATTTATCAATATTTCTTGGGAAAACAAGTTGATATTTTATCAACAGCCCCAGTTTAAATCTACAAAATAGTGTCAACCAGTAACCCCCCTCCCCCCAAGCCCAACCCTCGATTCCTTAGGGAATCGAAAGGCCTTCAAGCGTCTGACTACTTTACAAACTAGATCACGTGTCAAATGTTTCACGTTTAGCACAAAACCAATACATCTGATAATCGGATATAGTAACAACAACTTCGTTACAACCGACTGAATATTCTTGGCGCTAAATTATTCAGAAATTCTAACAACAGTTCCGCTACAAACGATAAGTTGCGTAGACTCTTTGCTAAATGCATCAACAGCATTTCATATTTCTGTATGAAGCATAACATCAATTATAATGACACTCATGTTCATTCTTTCAGTAATCGTAGTTGTATATGGTATAGTAAAAATGTGTCAAGCATCTTCTAGTAAAATATGTCAGTATTTTTGCCTGTTCTGTCTGATGGTAAGTGGCATACAGCAAACAGACTTTTGCGGTATGCAAAGATAAATTTAATCTTTATAACTACAGCAAAGTTGCAGATTCTTAATTTTCTGCAATGAAAAAGCTCGTAAGCCGATTCAACAATAACATCAACGTAAAATGGGGCTACCACTGCACATTTCTGTAGTTATTTTGTGCTTACTTTTTTTAATATCCAAAATTAATTATTTTTTTGCTGCAACAGGATACAGTGTCCTTCGGCTATCAAATGCATATCAATATCAATTCCCATTAGCCCCCACAATTTCATATTGTCTTTTTTTAAAAATGTGAAATATACTCTGAGTGTGGAATTGCTTTGATGATGCACTGAATTCAAATTATGTCAAAGATCTAAAGTTTAAACGTTGCTTTGACATCATTTTGATAAACAAATATTAATATTTTATGTATTAGACAGGAAGTTAAATTAAAAACGAGTTTTCACAGTCAGTTCGTCATTTTTATTAAAGAAATATTTAACATAATAATACCAGACACTTAAGGTACAATTTTAGGCACATAATCGGTCTTATAATTATCTTTAGACTCATTATTAACTTAAGCGTTATTACAGTCAACTTTACCAATAACCATAGCAAATTTGAACAACAATAGAAAAAGTTAAAAATAATTATTAATCTGTATCCTTGCACACTATACATTCAAAGGCAGGATTGGTTGACCATTTGTTACACATGCCACAAATCTAATTTTTGCAAGTGATGCAGCAAATCCAGTCAGCATCTGGTGATACAGGCACACTTACAAATGTAAGAGAGGTGGTTGTCCTTCTTCTTGCCTTTCTGCTTGCCAGTTATTCTCTTCTTGCTAGTCAAACCACTTAGAAGAACGTCTACATCGAAAGAAGTCTGATCTGTCGCAATAGCTGAGACAGTTTCAACAGCCGAGACATCCGTTTCCATTTTTGGGGCATCATCGATCGTTGGGACATCTTGGCTTGTTACAGATATCTGTGTACCTGATTTAAGAACGACTTTATTTGCTCTTCTGTGTCGAGTTCTTTCAGAGATGTAGCCCCTTGTGTCTTTTAAAACTCCAGAAGACTGCTGTCGAGAACACATCCAATGTCTTCTGAGCCATATGCTGGAAGCTTTTCAAAACGGCTTCTGGATCAAAAGGGGAAAGACCTGTAGTTCTCACGGAGTTTTGTAGACTTTTATTTCTATTAGGAGCCAAATTATCCCTCGGTCTCTTTCTCTTGATTCTTTTCTCCACTTCTCTGGACCTATGCCATTCATATCAACTATGTCTGTCTGATTGCCTCCTTCCTCTCCCACCACCCCTCCTACATTACCATCCATAACGCAGATTCCCATACCTTCCACTCCACTGCCCCAGGGTTCTGTTCTCTCCCCTCTCCTCTACCTCCTGTACATAGCAGATATGCCCCAATATCTCCACCCCTCCACCTCCTGCAGTATGCCGATGACACAGCCTTCCTTGCCCTCACTCCTACCCTTCAACGGTCCCACCGCCTTCTCCAGTATCACCTTGACCTTTTTGCCACAGGGTGTAACCAGTGGCTCCTCAAAATCAATCCTTCCAAGACCCAGGCAATCATCGTAGGTAGTTACACTCGCTCCTTCCGGCTCCTTGATTTTTCCCTTACCCTCTGCACCCGTCTTGTCTGCCTCTCCTCCACCCTCACCTACCTTGGACTCACCATTGACCGTCACCTCACTTGGATCCCTCATCTCCACTCTGTCCAACTCAAAGCCCACAACTGCCTCCATCTCCTTAAACCTCTCTGGCTGGACATGGGGGTTGAACCCATCTACCATCCTCCACACCTACAAATCCTTAATCCATCCCATCCTCTGTTATGCCAGTCCCACCTGGAACCCCCCCCCCAATTCTATAGGTCCCTCCAGATCCTCGAGCACCATGCACTCCGCCTCGCCATCTGTATATACCTCCAGTCCCCAGTGCGGATCCCCTATCAACTGATTCCTTTCTCCCATCTGCTCCTTTTCCTCGAACATATCCTTTACATCACCTGCCATCTTGATGCCCCCCATCCCCTAGTTGCTCCTCTCCTCTCCAATCCCCGCCCACTGCCGTGCCTTCACCATTGTGTCCCCCATACCCTCCACTTCTACACTCTTCATCTCCTTTCCCAAGGTGGCTTCCGTCAACTCCCCCTCCCAGATGATGCCCTCTCTCCCTCCATTTATCCCTCCTATCAACTCTGATCCTCACCTTCCCCTCCCTCCCTCTGTCCTTTCCCCGGGTTCCCTCCCCCTTCCATCCTGTTTTTTTTCTCTGCCTACCCTCTCTTTGACCTTTCTCTGCCCGAGTCTTTTTTCTTTCCCCTTCACTTCCTTCCCCACTCCTTCTAGCGTCCACCCTGGCCCCCTCCATCCTATCGCTCCATCGGCTCCCCCCTTTTTTGCTTTTCCTCTCCTCCACCATTTTCCCCTCATCTGTCCGGGTCCTCCCCACCACCCCCATATGCCTTCATACTCTATAGTGCGGTGTTTTCCATGAGTGTACAGTGTTGTGCGTCCCCTTTTTAAGTGTTGCGAACAGACACCATACTGTCAAACACTGTCATACTGAACAGAAACCAGACAGTCGCCGTGTTTTTTAATCATGCCTGACTATTTACTATGTGTTTTAATCAGCATCGCCGACCCCTTTGTTTTTATATTTTCTTTGCAACTTCTTCACCGTGTTTCAGTTTTTAACAGTCACCACTTTATCGCCTGCTTTTATGGTTACAATATCCGCTGATTCTGTTTTTAACTTATCTGTAGGCTGCAGAGTGGCGTATTATGTTGATGCCAGCCCCCCCCCCCCCCCCTCCCCCCATCAGCGGGATGTCGAAATCCACTAAAGAAAGAAAAAAAGCAGTTTTGACAGTCAGTTGATCCTGACGAAGACGATGTACGTAACTGACGAAAGCTCGAAGTTTTACCCTGATCTGACGCGGCAGGAAGTCCGAGAATCTTTTACACAAAAATACACTCCTGGAAATGGAAAAAAGAACACATTGACACCGGTGTGTCAGACCCACCATACTTGCTCCGGACACTGCGAGAGGGCTGTACAAGCAATGATCACACGCACGGCACAGCGGACACACCAGGAACCGCGGTGTTGGCCGTCGAATGACGGTAGCTGCGCAGCATTTGTGCACCGCCGCCGTCAGTGTCAGCCAGTTTGCCGTGGCATACGGAGCTCCATCGCAGTCTTTAACACTGGTAGCATGCCGCGACAGCGTGGACGTGAACCGTATGTGCAGTTGACGGACTTTGAGCGAGGGCGTATAGTGGGCATGGGGGAGGCCGGGTAGACGTACCGCCGAATTGCTCAACACGTGGGGCGTGAGGTCTCCACAGTACATCGATGTTGTCGCCAGTGGTCGGCGGAAGGTGCACGTGCCCGTCGACCTGGGACCGGACCGCAGCGACGCACGGATGCACGCCAAGACCGTAGGATCCTACGCAGTGCCGTAGGGGACCGCACCGCCACTTCCCAGCAAATTAGGGACACTGTTGCTCCTGGGGTATCGGCGAGGACCATTCACAACCGTCTCCATGAAGCTGGGCTACGGTCCCGCACACCGTTAGGCCGTGTTCCGCTCACGCCCCAACATCGTGCAGCCCGCCTCCAGTGGTGTCGCGACAGGCGTGAATGGAGGGACGAATGGAGACGTGTCGTCTTCAGCGATGAGAGTCGCTTCTGCCTTGGTGCCAATGATGGTCGTATGCGTGTTTGGCGCCGTGCAGGTGAGCGCCACAATCAGGACTGCATACGACCGAGGCACACAGGGCCAACACCCGGCATCATGGTGTGGGGAGCGATCTCCTACACTGGCCGTACACCACTGGTGATCGTCGAGGGGACACTGAATAGTGCACGGTACATCCAAACCGTCATCGAACCCATCGTTCTACCGTTCCTAGACCGGCAAGGGAACTTGCTGTTCCAACAGAACAATGCACGTCCGCATGTATCCCGTGCCACCCAACGTGCTCTAGAAGGTGTAAGTCAACTACCCTGGCCAGCAAGATCTCCGGATCTGTCCCCCATTGAGCATGTTTGGGACTGGATGAAGCGTCGTCTCACGCGGTCTGCACGTCCAGCACGAACGCTGGTCCAACTGAGGCGCCAGGTGGAAATGGCATGGCAAGCCGTTCCACAGGACTACATCCAGCATCTCTACGATCGTCTCCATGGGAGAATAGCAGCCTGCATTGCTGCGAAAGGTGGATATACACTGTACTAGTGCCGACATTGTGCATGCTCTGTTGCCTGTGTCTATGTGCCTGTGGTTCTGTCAGTGTGATCATGTGATGTATCTGACCCCAGGAATGTGTCAATAAAGTTTCCCCTTCCTGGGACAATGAATTCACGGTGTTCTTATTTCAATTTCCAGGAGTGTAGTTGCTGTTTGAAGTGTAACTATTGTTGTTTCTAAAATTATGATACCTGTTTAAAAAATAGGTCTTCTATTCAGCGTGCCTTCGCAATTATTTTTAAATTTGGTTTCATTTCCCTTTCACTCAATTTGTTTAAATATTTTTCCTGTAATTCAGTGATAACACTAAATGCGCTGTCTCATATCCCAGGGAAGTGCAGTATGAGTGGTCACAGGTTTGCGGAGGACCGTCACATAGATCTTTAAAGAACTGAAATGGCAGATACTTGAAGATAGACATAAACCAATTATCCTTCCTCCCATAACGCCGCACCACACATTAACCCGCCAAGGTCGCTGATGTTCCACTTGTCGCAGCCATCGTGGATTTTCCGTTGCCCAATAGTGTATATTATGCCGGTTTACGTTACCGCTATTGGTGAATGACGCTTCGTCGCTAAATAGAACACGTGCAAAAAATCTGTCATCGTCCCGTAATTTATCTTGTGCCCAGTGGCAGAACTGTACACGACGTTCAAAGCCGTCGCCATGCATAGAAATATGGTACGTATGTGATCGATGTTGATATAGCATTCTCAACACAGACGTTTTTGAAATTCCCGATTCTCGCGCAATTTGTCTGCTACTGATGTGCGGATTAGCCGTGACAGCAGCTAAAACACCTACTTGGGCACCATCATTTGTTGCAGGTCGTGGTTGACGTTTCACATGTAGCTGAACACCTCCTGTTTCCTTAAATAACGTAACTATCCGGCGAACGGTCCGGACACTTGGATGATGTCGTCCAGGATACCGAGCAGCATACATAGCACACGGCCGTTGGGCATTTGGATCACAAAGCCATACATCAACACGATATCGACCTTTTCCGCAATTGGTAAACGGCCCATTTTAATTTGGGTAATATGTCACGAAGCAAATACCGTCCGCACTGGCGGAATGTTACGTGATACCACATACTTATACGTTTGTGACTATTACAGCGCCATCTATCACAAAGCGAAAAAAGTGGTCCTACTAAAATGTTCATATTTCTCTGCATACTAAACGAATATGTAATAAAAAATGGGGGTTCCTATTTAAAAAAACGCAGTTGACATCCGTTTGACCTATGGCAGCGCCATCTAGCGGGCCAACCATAGCGCCATCTGGTTTCCCCCTTCAAGCTAGACAAGATTCGTTCTTTGTAGTTTTTTCGTTTGACGCTTATTTCGTGAGATATTTGGCCCGGTGACGATCAATGGACCACCCTGTATACATTACAGTGAGGCGACAAAAATCATTAGATAGCGATATGCACATATAGAGATGGCGGTAGTATCGCCTAAACAAGGTATAAAAGGACAGTTCATTGGAGAAGCTGTCATTTCTAGCTAGGTGATTCATGTGAAAAGGTTCCCGGCGCGATTTGGCCGCATGACAGGATGGTGGTTGGAGCTAGGTGCATGGGACATGCCACTTTCGAAATCGTTAGGGAATTCAATATTCTGAGAGCTACAGTGTCAAGAGTATGCCAAGTATAACAAATTTCCGGCATTACCTCTACCACAGACAAGGCAGTGGCCCACAACTTTCACTTAACGACCGAGAGCAGCAGCGTTTGAGTAGAGAGTTGTCAGTGCTAACAGACAAGCAGCACTGCATGGAATAAGCGCAGAAATCAGTGTGGGACGTCTGACGAACGTATCCGTTATGACGGTGCAGCGAAATTTGTCGTTACTGGGCTATGGCGGCAGAAAACTGACGTCAGTGCCTTTGCTAGCAGCACGACATCGCCTGCACCGCATCTCGTGCGATCGTGACCGTATTGGTTGGACACTAGATAACTGGAAAATTGTAACCTGGTCAGATGAGTCTCCATTTCAGTTGGTAAAAGCTTACAAGTTGGTAAAAGTTGTCAACAACTCAATGTGCACGCTGGTAGTGGTTCCATAATGGTGTGGACAGTGATTACATGGAACTGGTCCAACTGAACTGATCATTGACTGGAAATGGTTATGTTTGACTACTTGGAGACCGTTTGCAGCCATTCATGGACTTTATGTTTCCAAACAACGATGGAATTTTTATGCATTACAATGTGCCATGCCACTGGGCCAGAATTGTTAACAATTGGTTTGAAGAATATTCTTGACAGTTAAAGCAAATAATTTGGTCATCCACATTGCCCTGCAGGGAAATTTTCAAAAAATTTCAAATAATATCACTTCCATCTTTATATATCTACGAAAGTATCTGCTTTTTCAAATCTCACCCCCAATTTTCTTCTTTAAATAGTCAGTGCCATGACTTCCCAACAAGACACAGGAATTATTTCCACAGAGAAACACACAAAACAGCCCAATATCACAAAAGTCCAATATATCACCCCAAAATCCTTTTTAGTGCTCTTCCCTTAAGCATAAAAAAATAGAAAAGTTTTACATTTTTAAAAATGAGCTTAAAAATGTTATTAAGAGAATGTTTTTACAGTGTTACAGAGTACATGGATTTTCAGAACATAGTGACATAGTGGTCAATGATAATGATAATTCATATTTGAACAAATGTATGAACATAGTCTGCCTGTAGACACTATAATTAATTAATTATGGTTTGTTCCGTTATTCTCTACTAGAGTGGTCAATGATAATGATAAGTCATATCTGAAAAACAAATCTATGAAATAGTATGCACTATAAATAATTAATTATTGTTTGTTTTGTTATTATCTACTATACACTGCACAAGATATACACTCCTGGAAATTGAAATAAGAACACCGTGAATTCATTGTCCCAGGAAGGGGAAACTTTATTGACACATTCCTGGGGTCAGATACATCACATGATCACACTGACAGAACCACAGGCACATAGACACAGGCAACAGAGCATGCACAATGTCGGCATTAGTACAGTGTATATCCACCTTTCGCAGCAATGCAGGCTGCTATTCTCCCATGGAGACGATCGTACAGATGCTGGATGTAGTCCTGTGGAACGGCTTGCCATGCCATTTCCACCTGGCACCTCAGTTGGACCAGCGTTCGTGCTGGACGTGCAGACCGCGTGAGACGACGCTTCATCCAGTCCCAAACATGCTCAATGGGGGACAGATCCGGAGATCTTGCTGGCCAGGGTAGTTGACTTACACCTTCTAGAGCACGTTGGGTGGCACGGGATACATGCGGACGTGCATTGTCCTGTTGGAACAGCAAGTTCCCTTTCCGGTCTAGGAATGGTAGAACGATGGGTTCGATGACGGTTTGGATGTACCGTGCACTATTCAGTGTCCCCTCGACGATCACCAGTGGTGTACGGCCAGTGTAGGAGATCGCTCCCCACACCATGATGCCGGGTGTTGGCCCCGTGTGCCTCGGTCATATGCAGTCCTGATTGTGGCGCTCACCTGCACGGCGCCAAACACGCATACGACCATCATTGGCACCAAGGCAGAAGCGACTCTCATCGCTGAAGACGACATGTCTCCATTCGTCCCTCCATTCACGCCTGTCGCGACACCACTGGAGGCGGGCTGCACGATGTTGGGGCGTGAGCAGAAGATGGCCTAACGGTGTGCGGGACCGTAGCCCAGCTTCATGGAGACGGTTGCGAATGGTCCTCGCCGATACCCCAGGAGCAGCAGTGTCCCTAATTTGCTGGGAAGTGGCGGTGCGGTCCCCTACGGCACTGCGTAGGATCCTACGGTCTTGGCGTGCATCCGTGCGTCGCTGCGGTCCGGTCCCAGGTCGACGGGCACGTGCACCTTCCGCCGACCACTGGCGACAACATCGATGTACTGTGGAGACCTCACGCCCCACGTGTTGAGCAATTCGGCGGTACGTCCACCCGGCCTCCTGCATGCCCACTACATGCCCTCGCTCAAAGTCCGTCAACTGCACATACGGTTCACGTCCACGCTGTCGCGGCATGCTACCAGTGTTAAAGACTGCGATGGAGCTCCGTATGCCACGGCAAACTGGCTGACACTGATGGCGGCGGTGCACAAATGCTGCGCAGCTAGCGCCATTCGACGGCCAACACCGCGGTTCCTGGTGTGTCCGCTGTGCCGTGCGTGTGATCATTGCTTGTACAGCCCTCTCGCAGTGTCCGGAGCAAGTATGGTGGGTCTGACACACCGGTGTCAATGTGTTCTTTTTTCCATTTCCAGGAGTGTATATTTATATATGTTTTACCACCGTAGGCCTATGTTATTAATTTACTGTATAATTACAAACTCATATAATGTAACATGACAACTCCTATATCATTGTATATGATAAAATGGATGCTCAATACACGAATGAAATGAATGAATTAATGGAACTTAATCAAGAGGTCAGTTCATGCACAGGCAACATAATGGGCAGAGGCAGCATTGCTCATTATATCGGAAAGGAAGGAAGGAAGAAAGAAAGATTGTGTTTAACGTCCTGTCAACATACAGATCATTAGAGGTGAAGCACAAGCTCCTATCATGTCAAGAATTGGGAAGGAAATTGTGCGTGCTCTTTCAAAGCAACCACCCTGGTATTTGCCTCTAGCAATATAGGAAAACTATGAAAAATCTAAATCTGTATGGCAAGACGTGGGTTGGAACTATTATCCTCCCGAATGCCAGTCCAGTGTGCGAACCACTGCGTCACCCCGCTCCGTCTCATTACATCTGCAGTGGACTTCCAACAACTTGTTGAGTCCATGCCATGTAGAGTTGCTGCATTATGCTGGTCAAAAGAAGATACAACATGACATAATGATGTATCGCATTACTTTTATCACCTCATTGTATAGTGGCTTGTCCAGTCCATAGAAGTGAATGTTGAGGTTCACATATTGCTCTTACAAACTGCAGGCTGATGCTGTGGCTTGATTTCAACACAACTTTGTCACAAAGATTTAGTATATTCAGTCATTATAAAACAAATTTTGGTGGATGCTGGTTGAATTCTATAAAGAGTAATATGAGAAAAAGTTTTCCTATCATAGCAGATTTTATTTTTAAAACTGTTATTACTGATAATACGTTGTTTTCGGTGTGCTATTACTGTTCAAATTACTGGGTCATAATAAGACAGTTAGTATTCAGTGCACTGTTACTGTTCAAATTACTGCATCATAATAAGACAGTTGGTACAGGGCTCTGTCCTCGGAGCCTCCTTTTTCATCATTGCTCATTATGTAGTCATTATGTAGTCAGATTGTGAAATGATGTTATGCTGACACATCTCTGCTGACTTCAAATCAGGGCATCTCAGCCAAGGACAATGTTTTACAGGAAGCACTTGCTTCTTCACTATATGTCCCTCATCAAAGAAACTTCTCTATGATCCAAAGAAAACACAGTGTCCATTTAATGATGTCCAAGAGCACAGAAAGTAAATCTGTCAAACCATTAGAAATGCAAACTTAACTAGTAAGGACACATCACCCGTGTATTTATAAATATTTCATGAGCCATTTATTTCTTATGGAAACGTAGAGATGTGATTAATAGTGGCTATTTTGGAACAATGTAAGATTTTTCTTAAGTGGCATCCACAGCTGCGATGTACTGGAGGAATGACATTGGTGATTAATACTTTAAACTGTTGACTTAAACAACTTTATTCACTGCTAGTTGCCGTGTACATACCATCCCCATGTATAAAAACTGAACTTCATGTGCGTGTAGGCGTGTGCATGCCTGCCTGTGTGTGTGTGTGTGTGTGTGTGTGTGTGTGTGTGTGTGTTAGCAGTACGTCAATGTCACTGACATGTCATAGCCCATCAATAAGCTTCCATACACTCAACACTAATACACTGATTGTACTGCTCATATCCCCATAATATTGCTTCTGTGTGTGCTCTATTTTAATTGTAACTGCTTGTTTACTTTCGCCTGAACCACAAGTTTTGCTTGTTCTGAGAGTATCTGCAAGCCAAACTGAATGATGAATACATCATGACATTTTAGCTCTTGGCATAATTGTTCTGTATAATAATGAGTTTTCACAACATACTGTTTGTGATGAGCACATTGCTTCCAAGGACTGCTATCAAATTTACTGTAATTTATGGACTGTAAGCAGTCGATAACAGTGATATGCAGATTTCAATTTCAACTTTTGTACTTGAAGGTCTTCATGTAAATTGTAACTTAAAGAGAGTAAAGTTATTTAATTCACCACCTGAAGGTGTTAGTCACAGTATCATTCCTTAGAGCTGTCTGTTTTGGACTCTTGCAGTCACACATTTTATTTGGGGATATACTGCCCACATTATCAACATTTTAAAATACAAAAAAAGGAATTTCGTACACAATGACACAATGTGTGAGACAAGTCCTGTGGAGCACTGTTGCCAATTGACCACAATAAATCTGTACACTTACATATGTGTACGCTTTGCCAGAAATAATGGCATGATACATGTCACCAGGGAGTAAATACACAGATACACCACCAAAATGAAGGCAAATTAAAATATATGAAGCCACCAGCTCACAAAAACTAGTAACTCACACAAAATCTCTCAAAACCTCCAATAACTTGTTACAGTCTGCTTTGTCCATGCCATTAAAATATCACAGACAAAGAATGTGTAACTGGTCAATAGAAACCGATTTTATATGAAAAACGAACTAGCCACACTCTTACATATCCTTCCAATTTACAATCAGCATTAGACACCTTAATAATTCTTTTTGTTTATCAGTTTATGTTAATTTGTTGATTTTATATGAATGATTAAATAATCTCTCTATTCACTGTTTCAGTATTTACTGTATTTAGTAACTACTTACATATGAATTTTATTTATTTCTTATTTTCATAGCTTTGTTAGTTTTTACTGGGTACCGATGATAAAGATTATCTGATTTCATATAAATAATGGCTAATAAAGATTCTTGATTTTTGATTCATTAATATTAATTGCAGCTGAATGAAATACTATGGTTCATCTAGATAGGTGTTGGTAAATTAATTTAGAGTAAAGCTACACAATTCTTCAACACAATTATACGAATAATATAATGCTTCCAAAGACTAGTGAATAAATGTGAAATTCACATTTTAGGTTTCCTTGCACTCAATGCATAAATACCTGCCGAGAGTGCACATACTCGAGACAACAGACCTAGAGACTCCAGCAGAGCAGCAGGCGAGTGTGGAACGAGCTCTGACATACACATTCCCTGAGACGGCCTTCACAACAGTCACCGCATATCAAAACCAACAGGTGAGGCTCTCTGAGTTCTGTCTCATGGTAACATGGAAGATTTCTGTTTACTAGTGAAAATATAAGCAATATTGTGAATAATACTACAGATACTGTATTGCACTGTCTGTCTGTGAGAATCCATCTTCCCACCTGGTCAGCTTATTTGCCTCTTGTGTTCCACCATTCCTCAACTTGAACTGCTACATATACTTGAAAATATAGCCTACAGCATTGCATAAAACATTTTCTTCAGTATGAGAAAATATTAAAAATGCTGCTACTCCAAAATTTTTTGAAGAATTTCAAAAGTATGTTATTCATCAGTGTATCAGTACAAAAGTCACTTTGGTGGTTTTAGCACTGTCTGAGGTCCAATCCACTGTAGTATTACTAATTACTAAGATGGATATGTAATTGCAGTGTCCAGTTGGTAAAAGTCTACACTATGCTTCATAATTTACTAATTAAGAGTAAGAGGTATAAAATTATGTCTAATGTTTAACATGCTATGATAAGTAATACCATTAGGAACTGTGTATATGTCCTGAGGCAGTGCAAATATGCAGATAATATTTATCCAGTATTTGAGAATGAGAGAACTTAGTCACTTGCAACAAATTTTAGACACACACACACACACACACACACACACACACACACACACACAGATATATCACCACATTTGTCACAAGATGTTGATGTTTGTGAATGAATTGCCATATTTCCAAGCAGATCTCAGAGCCTACCATCCATACACAGAACCGTTTTGGATGTCTGTACACATTTCATGTCAGTGACACCAACAACAGGTCACATCAGTACCAATAACAAAATGTTCTCTATCATTACAAGTTGACATCAGAGACCATATGTTTCTTAATGAAATATATTTTTTTTATATTCTCTACCTCCTGTGTTAATTTGAACAAATATTTTTGGAACAACATGTATATTAGTAAAAGACAAGCAAATCATAGAAACTTTATCTGTAAATTTCATTGACTGAGTTTTGGATAGAAAATTACATTATAATCATAGAAGTACAAATAGAGAAAAGTTGCTGTTTTAACTAGATGTCATGTGGTTTATGACGATGGAGTCCTTTTTTTATCACTTCTGATAGACATAAACTAGTGAACCACCAATTCTTTAAAGAGCAAACCCCATGTATAAAACAGCTTCAAACTTCTATTTATCTTACAAATGAGTTAATGCATTAAACATTTGATGTTAAGGACGAAAGCAAGAAAAAATATGAAATTATGTTTAAAGTTTATTGGAAGTCACAAGGGTCCTCATAATCAAAAATTGGAAGATTTTAGTCTGGATAATTTGCAGTCCATTTTAAGCAAAAGCTAGTTTTTCATGCATCACAATATTTATGACATATCCTGAGGGTAGCCTATGCTTTTACATTCAGTGGTACATATGGATATTGTCTGCAAAATGTGCTGAGAACAGAGTAGTGTGTGTGTGTGTGTGTGTGTGTGTGTGTGTGTGTGTGTGTGTGTGTGTGTGTGTGTGTGTGTGTGTGCACACGCATGTGCATGTGTGTCTATCGGAAGTGATAAAAAAGGTCTCCATTGTCATAAACCACATGACATCTAGTTAAAACAGGAAGGTTCTCTATTTGTACTTATATGATTACAATGTAATTTTCTATGCAAACCTCACTCAATGCAGTTTACAGGTAAAGTTTCTATCTTTTGCTAACATACAGGGTGTTCCCAAACTGTTCAAATTAATACAGAAGGTAGAGAATATAAAAATAGATATATTTCGTTAAGAAACATATGGTCTCTGATGTGAACTTGTAATGATAGGGAACATTTTATTACTGGTACTGATGTAACCCGTTGTTGGTGTCACTGACTTGGAATGTATACTGACATCCAAAACTTCTCTGTGTATTGGTGGTAGGCTCTGAGGTCTGCTTGTAAATATGACAATTCATTCACAAACATCAACATCTCTTGATAAAAGCGGTGACAAGTTGATTGGATCATACATTTTTACACTCCACCTCAACAGACTGAGATATCTCATCTTTGTGGACTTATTGCCAGAACTGCTGGAGGCTGTACCATTGGGAGCATACCGGGAACCTTCAAACAGACACAACAGTCGATGGTCCTACGATGTACTGCATGCATACAGGGCAGTGGTCCAGCACTTGAGCAATTCCTGTGAATGCCTCTGCTGTAATTAGCATGCTAACTGTGAAAATCTTCCATAGTGACAGAAATTGCTGTCATGGATCATCTATACTGTAACTAAATATATTTGTTTTGACATTCTGTATTTTCTGTATTAGTTTGAGCAAGTAGTTTTGGAACATCAACACTCCTTCGTGTTGGGGTATATGTAACAAGATGATTGAATTAATGAAGTTGCAGCCAAGGTTGCTGTGACATGCTTGATCAGGAGGTACAGTGGAAACTCATTTGTCCAGCCCTCTTCAGTCTCGATTTCCGGTTCATCCAGTAAATCCAACTGTACAGTATTTAATACTCTGGAAGTAATAGCAGCAAGAATCATGGGTGACAATCATAAATTTAAATTTGATCAACCACCATACACAGGTCCTGGCACTAAGTCAACAAGTTAACATTGAGCTGTACAGTACTGCATAGACCCCATTTGTTGTGAGTGTAAAATAACAAGAAAGAGAAAGATGATGGCAGTGTCCTAGGCAAAAAAGTTTGATTCACTATGTCCAGCCTTCTGTGCATCCACTGACACAGTTCACACACTAAATAAAGAAACTAGTGACATTGTCAATCTGTCAGAGTTAGTAGGAACATTTGCAAATGTTCCCTGATGCACGGTTATTCACTGATGAACCAAAACATTGTGATATCCCTGTTAGCACTGGTCCAGCATTGGGATTCTGTACAGCAGCGAGTTCGGGTGTCATGGATTCACAGGTTCTCAGTAGGCAGCACACCATGCAGCACTCAGTCTTACAATGGGCAGTATTTATAATATTTTGGTTCATCAATTTATTTTCATTATGTTCACACAGTAACAGAGCTGTTGTAAAAAGATTTAAATTTAATGTGGACTACAAGACATAGAAGTAACTATAATGTAAACAGTGAAAATTAGAAGAAACTTTAAAAATGAGCAGAGTTTGTATTAGTTGTAAAAAGAAGAAGAGCACAGATTGATTGCAGTCAGGTAGATTTAAACTGATGAGTGTGACAACAATAAGTGTGAGAGAATTGATGAGAGAGGAATGTAATGGAAAACAAATAACAAAGAGAGCAGGTAAAAAAGTGGAGTGACTGACTGAGGAATAAAGAGGGGAAGAAGGAGATTAAGTATATGATGTACTGACAGTATCAAATAAAGGGAAACTGCAGATGTAACATATACAAGCAACCATAGTTAGTTCTACCATGCAGAGTTATCACTCCTGGTGCTGTGTTTGATTGAATTGCAATAGTGAATGTTCAGGAGAATGAATTATTGCAGAAGTGTGTATTTCACATCCTGTGGAAATGTATTCTGAAATTTATGGAGCATATAGAGACAAATGAAGGTCTCACTTCATGTGATGACAATGTTTTCTGTCCAAAAGAGATGCTCATCCTCAGTTACATATGACACTTTTACTTCTGATGGAAGGTACTATATGTCTCCAGAAAGTTTCTCCTTTCCTATACTTTTTTCAATAAATTGGGAGCTTATTTCTGGAGAGACCAAATGCACACAATTATTCAGTAGCTGTGAATTATCATGTGTATCACCCATTCAGACATGTCACATTTCTATATAATATATTCACAGTTCTTCTGCAATACAGTAGCAGAGCTGTCTCAGATCTGGGATATCTATTGCAACCTAGTCAATACGACTATTGTTGGTAATATGAAAGGTATACCGTGCACATATCTTCATTACTAAAAAGTTGTGCTTTTGTTTGTTCCAGATCACTCGTCTGAAGATTGCAAGTAACCCTTTTGCTAAAGGATTCCGGGAGGCATCTAGAACACGGTACATATCCAACTTTCATTTAAACTGAAGAGTCTTTATGTCAAACAAAAAAGAAGAATATAATTTTAAACCAAAGTTTGCAAGAAATAATTAATCTATTACATTTGTGTTTCTAAGTCAATCTCTAATTTTGTGTAGAAAAAAAATTATGATTTCATTAAGTTATTGTGTAATCCCTTATTGTGTATTAAATTATGGAAAGTCCTGGATGGAATAACAATAATATGGAAAGGATAGATTGCTACTCACTACATAAAGAATGCTTATTTCCAGTTTATATGGCCTTAAAAATAAATTGTTTTTGAAGAATCCATGTACATCAAATATGCACTTATGCACTTGCTGCAACAAAGTTTCGTGTATACAAGCTAATATTACCCCTTAAACCATGGGTGAACAATTGTTGTGGCTCAGGGGCCACATTGTGGAAACAGAGGTTAGAGGAGGGCCACATATTTTAAAATGATTGTGTTCATTAGTTAGCATTGCATTTCAGAAAAGGTATGAATTTTACCATAAAAATCAATAAATACAAATTGAATAAAGTAGTGGTAGTTTTAATAAATATATGTATTGTGGTAATTACATATTATCTATAGATGAAGGCACATTTAATTTTAGAATCAATTTAAGGAGACAAATGTATGCTATCACCCCTTTCTGAAATTGTTTTCAAAATTAAAGCTGCAAGTTAATGTCTGTCAAAGAGCATGTAGGGGTGTACATTTACCCTTGTTGTTTTTCAAACAAGAAATACTTTGCTCACAAACATATGTAGGCCCAAATATAAAGAACATTTTCCCGGCAAACTTCTTGATACACAGAAATTTTTCAGCAAAGATTTGTGAAAGTCAAATAATGTCACAGCATGAAATGTCTTCCACAGTATGATTTGACTGCATGTCAACAAGTAAATGAAAAACGCCTTTAGGGTCACTCCAATTGTCCACTACTTCATTTGTGCTAACAGTATCTACACTGTGCATTACACATGCATATTGGTGTGCCCTTGCTAGTGGAAGTCCTCAGTCATCCATGGAAGAAAATCTTGGTTCATTGCTAAATTTTTTACTGTCTTGCAAGGTCACAAAAACTATTAGTGGGCTGCATGCGACCCGCAGTCTGCTATTTGCCCAGCCTTACCCTAAACAAAAGGTACCAACAAACAAAAACAGTGCCTAGGAGATAAAAATTTGCAGTTTGTAGTGAAACTAGGTACGAAAAATTGATTGTCCATCATTTTGAGATAATTGATCCTGAACATTGGTCGAATTTGAGAATAAAATTTAAGACACCCAGTGTAGGTTGAGATATCTTGATAACTAAACAACCTTGAAAGTTAATATTTTCATACATATATGAATACCTAGCCTTCGTAAAAGAAATGTAAAATATTTTAGGCTGGAGATATTAATGGTTGAAACTGGGGTGACACACTGTGGGAAATATTTTTTGGCCACTTTGAACAGCAATTGATGAAAATGTGCTACCTCATTGATCTTGTTCATGTTATGTTTGAATTCAGCACCAAAAGTTGAGTGGGTATACCAATCTTCAGATTTCTCACTGCACTAGTCAACTTATACAGTGTTGTTGACTTCCAACCTGACAGTTCTGGTGCCAACAGCTTAAACTTTACAGAATTTCCTTTGTGTTGTGCCTGCAGCTATGGTAAAAGGTTTTCTCAACAAAATTCAAGATGGTCAGCGTAGGACATCTGGTTGACTTGATATGGAATGACCCTTTTACATTTTTTGATTTTGTTCAATTATAATGGTGTATTGAGTTCTATTTGCAAGAAACTTCTGTATCCAATCGTACACATATGATCCAATATTTGGTAAGTTTATATTTCATTCACTAAACAATAATGCAAGAAATGTATCAAATGCTTTCCAGCATCATGAAGTATATCTGGGCACCATTGGCTATGGCATTATGTATCTCATGTATGAACAGAGCTAGCTAAATTTTGCAAAAAATCTGTTTGCGGAACCCATGTTGATTTTTATAGAGGAGATTTACATTCTGCAAAAATATAATCCAAGAGTCTAAAACACACTGCAAGGAGGAGTGCAAGTTCCTTTGTATAACCTTGGTGGGTCCTCACATGTACCTCATCCCCTATAGTTGTCTTTCCACTGTTTAGCACTTATGGTTGATTTTCTATTCCACAACTACTTATTTCAATATTGTGATTTTGGCGTTCATGTGATTATTGAGTGGAGGAACACTGTTAAGAGTTTAAATGGTGAAACAATTTTGGAAGAGTGAATTCAGTATTCCCTTTCCTCTGTTATCTTCTGTTTTGGTGCCAGAATGATCACTCAGCAACTTAACAGATGATTTCAGTCCTCTTACTGACTTTTCCTTCTTTGCCAAATGGAGCCGTCTCTGCTTCAGGTTTTTTACAATATTGTCCAGTAGTGACTGTAGTAATGTCCAAATATAGTTTTTCTTTTTTCTAAGAATTCATGAGTTTGAGGCCTTTTGCAAAGAAAGTTATCATAACTTTTCTAACTAATGGGACAGTCTTTACTGTCTTTTAGAGCAGATTCACCAGCAGTAATGCGGTATGTTATGTGTTCCTTGGCATCTGGGTTGTAACATTAAATCCAGGTCTCACCAATGGTGATAACATGAAAAATACTTCAGATCTCACTTAAATTGCTCCAAGCACAGCTTTGTAATAAAAATTTGAATGCACTTGTCATGTGCCACTAACAGTCAAAACTACCATCAGGCTGAAAATGTGTTTTCATTGCCAAAGTATCATGTGAAATACTAATTTCCATGTCCATTAAGATATCTATGCCTCTACTACCTACACTTTGCACACTGTTGTGAAATGATCTATGACAATTTTGTAGTGGACTGCTTAAATGATTTCTTTGACAACCACATCTGCCTGGCATCCCCAAATTTTTGTCATTGATGCAAGTTCATCAAAGACAGCAGCCAGTTTCACTATTATCTTGTCAAATATTTCCTTATTCAAAAAGAAATCACCGAATGATACTATGCTCTTGCCAAACCATTTAGTGTGATTTACTGAAATAGCTGCCAAATCCAAAACAACATATGAATCACTGTCAGTTTCAAATAAGTATCACCAAACAGATTGTGGTGCATGATGATACCACCAATGAAACCTGTCTTCAAACCACTGGCACTTACTGGACTTGCCCTCACACCCTGTGAGAGCCGATTTTTTGTTGTTGTCACTATTGACCGTATTTGTCTTAAAAATCAACAAAATACCATTTTTTTACATTGTCTGATACTTGCAAATGTGATGTTATTATGTGTAATTTCATATCATGTCATAGGCGTATGTATGGTCTACAAAATAAAAAAAAAATGAATAAAATGTATGAGAGTTGAAATGTAGAAAATTTATTCCACTTGTTTCCATTATGCTCACAGACACACTGCTGACAAATGACATGTTATGAGCAGTAGAATCAATGATTTGAGATTTTTTTAGTGCGGTAGTGGAACTGTGTTTTTGTATTATGCTAATTAGACACTTACTGCAAGTAGTTATGCATTAGACATTAATTCTGTTTTTCTTTTCCTTTACAAACAGGGATGGAAGTGAAGATACACGCCAGCTGTGCCGACCACTCAGTGGTCCTGGAGCAGTTTTACCAACACTGCGACCTGAAATGTTTTCATTTGCGCACGCCACTACAAACCCAGCAATGTTCTCTGTGGACCCCTACTGTAATGCAGCTGTGACTCCACTCCTCCACCGAGGATTCTACCCTCTGACTGCACCAGTGCGGTTTGTTGTTCCTCCCCAGCTTGGGCTGGCAGTCACTGGTTCCACTCCTCATGCACTTTGTGTGACTCCTGATACTGATTCGTCTGCTAGAATGTAAGTATCACTTCAGTCTCTGTGGTCATAAGAAATCCACTATATGTATTTGTAGGTATGTTACCACCTAGTGTGATAGTGGAGCTAGAAATATAATTACAAAACTGAGAAATTATACTTAATCTTTTAGGCAATTAATTGCCTGAGCAACATGTCTATTTTAGAGGAATTGCGGAAGCTAATCTTACTTGGTTTTATCTTCCATTGCTGGTTTTGGACATTTTCATCCATATCCATCATCAGAAGGTGCACAATCATTTGATGGTATACTACACTAAGTAAATTTATGGTGCTCATTGTCAGTTTCTTGAACATCTTCATTCTTCTTGTTTGATTTACTGTAAATTTCATAGCAGATTTCATATCCCACACCCCATGCAATTCCTACATGAGCAAAAAAAAAGAGAAAAAAAAAAAAAAAGAAAGATGGCAAACTGGAAGTAAAATTGTCACATATGGGCATTGTGTACATGATTTTTATCTGCAGTAACAAAGAACTTCTGTGCATTTAAGACCGTTGATGTAACAGTTAAGATTGTTTTATATAAATGCTAAATTTTCATCATTAAGAGGAAGATACCTGTAAGAATACTGAGAAAGCTTCTAGAACAACGTGAAAGTAGGGACAGTTTCACACACA
Source organism: Schistocerca nitens (assembly GCF_023898315.1). NCBI lineage: Eukaryota > Metazoa > Arthropoda > Insecta > Orthoptera > Acrididae > Schistocerca > Schistocerca nitens. The sequence continues at coordinate 488,459,031 of NC_064622.1, forward strand.
GAAAAGAAAGAGGAAACTTTCCATGCTTTTACTGATCTTTCTGAGTGGCCCCTGTCTTCCCATATCCCTGCCCTGTCTGTTCACTTTAGTAAACATTCAATCATCTTCTCATTCCATGGTTTGTCCTTTTTAGACCTCCATATTTTGCTGTGGAATCAGAAGTTCATATAAATTTCTCTGTTCAAACTGGGTGCTCTCAGTGATAGTTCAAAAGCCTATGAGGTCACTTTATTTCACATGGCTATCCACCACTCAGAGATTAATTTTAAGGCTGAATGTTGGCATCTTCTTTCAGTCATTGAGTGTTAAAGGAGCAAGCTCCTTCTGTTGAGTTCATAGTTCACGTCCAGAAAATAGACAGTTAATATTTGAGCAGACATGTCTTACAATTACAATATTACACAACTGCTGTCGTCTGCAGAATTAGTTACCTGAATAGATAACTGGTATGAAATACTGCTTCTTAAAGTGTTTTTCTCCTATTTCTGTTATCTTTGCTACTTTCACTCCATTTTATATATTTAGCTATATTTCTAGTTATTGTTTGGCACATTTCACAGAGAACAGGTACTGTTACAGTATTGGAGAGGCATAAAATGACACCCTACCAAGATAAATTAAAACCAAATATTTATGAAAATGAATATCAGTTAATGTTTGAAAGTATGTTCTTAAGAAATGCTAAACACTTTAAAGAAAATAATATAATACATAGACATCAGCTGAAACTATTACAGTTATCATCTGTATTCCCCACTTAACCATCTGACGAAATGTTTGTGGGGAATTTTTGTCATTTAGTACTGAGCCTATGACAAATAATTTTATAGGTTTGTAATCAGCATCAGTAGCCACAGTTGTGAATTGTATTTGCAGTTTGTTTATAACTACAAAGAATCAAATGCTGCCATGACATCTGAGGATTTCGCAATCAACTATTACAAAAATGGTGACTTGAGAGTTGTTTGTAATTATCTGAGGAAGAGTGTATTTAAAACATTCCAAGACAAGTCAGAATTAAAAAGAACAGCCTTAATACATTATTACATGAAACCTTTTTGGATACTACTAATAAAAAATCAAGTCAAATGAGAGGAAGGAGTCAATCAGAGAAGGCAGAAGGAACCCAACTACAAAGTAACTAGCACAACTTATTTGTACTATAAGTTGATGCACAAACAGCACAAAACCATGGAAAAGGGCCACTTAAAAAGTAGTTTGGTCCATGTCAAACACTGCATCATGGTACCAATATGTTTCGGAGAGCCTTGTGCGAAAAGCTGGTTTTTAAGGGGGTCATAACTTGGGTTCTATTCAGCACAGAATTAAGGGGTCGAGTGTTTTGGATAGCCCTTGGACTAACAAAGATTTGTATACCTATTGGAAGAATAGCCATACCGTAAGCATTAGGTGTGATCTAGGGTGGGCCTTAGGTGACTAATGAAAGCACCATTTGTTCATGGAAAGTTCCTGAGAAAACCCTGAAAAACCATGATTTTTGCACATGAAAAGCACCAGTTACGTCGATGGCCACTTTTATAGTTTCAGTTCATGGGAGATTGTTGAAATTCGTACCATATATTCTTAAGAAGATGTCCTCATGGAACTTCAAAAATTCCTTAGCTGTCCTTCTTTCTTTTCAATAACTGATGAGCAAAGTATCCAGGAAAATGTAAAGGAAATGATCTTTGTGTTAACGTGATATTATTTGTTGTTCATGTGTGGCAAATTATATAATCTGTAAAAACTTCACTGATCTATAAAGTTCATTTCATATAAGCAGCACACCTTATTGTAGCAGGAGAAACAGAGAGCCAGTGGAAAACTGCTCCTTTTGGAGCATAAAAGAAGACAAATATGTTCCTCTTTAAAAGGCTCTGGTAAAAGTGGGAAATCAGCTGCCTAAATCCTCATTTGGCCTTACTCACAAAAAAAAGTCTGGCATGCGAACACTTAAGCACTTTTTTGTTCTGAAAGAGAGTAGCAGAGAGATGGTGGCAGTGGAAGAGAGAGGAGACAGTACCAGTGGAAAATGAGAGATGAGGCAGTGATGGTGGGGGAGAGAAAATGTCAGTGAGAGAGAAAGAGAGATGAATGAAGACAATAGCAGAGTTAGCCAAAGAGAGAAGATAATGGTCAGTGAGATCTTACAGCCCTCGACAAGATATCGGATTTGGCACACCGCTGCTGCTGGCAGTATCCACATTGCCGTTTTCCAACTGTCTTGACTGTTTCACCCTTACGATCGGCGATGAGCGTCAAGCCACTAAACGCTTGCCCAAGCTTGACCTAGTGCACAGCTGGTGGGGAAGCGTGGCTCTACTGTGAAATGCGCCTTTTGACTCCTCTCTCTCTGACTGCAGTATGCTGTTCTCCACGGTGGTACTGACGTACAGTGACAGTAAATGAGAAAGAGAGACAGGTACACATGGTGTAAAATCATTTCTCTGAGTTTCCAAATCTTCATCTTTGGCCTTTGGTAGCCTCTCTGAACACATATGCTCCTCATGACACTGCATTCTTCAGCTATCCCTGACTGGAGACTGAACCAACAACTAAAAAAAATAGAAAATTTTATGCAGTGGAAAATACAATCACCTGTGGCAAAAATAAAGATATATAATGAAACTAAAAGTAAAACTTGGGTAAGAAGTTTTGGAATTTGCACATGACACTCTGCATTGGAAAATTGTTGTTAAGGTATGTTAAAAGACACGAAAACAGAGAGGAATTACAGCCCCAGCTAGGAGAATTTAAAGTCAAACAAATAAGTCGTGTCATTACAGGGGGTATACACTGCAGGATAACCAGGAAATCTGGGAAACAGCCAGGAACATTTTCATCCATAGTTGCTTTTGATGAGCATAGTGTCACAACTGTTTAAATTAGGATAATTTGAGCAGTTGCCATTGGGTTCATGTGCATGCGCAGAGCTGAAGTCACATATGAGTAGCATCTTCTCCTGCTTCTCGCTACTTGTAGCAAAGTGTGGCTGTTAGATGTGTAAGCAGTGACTGCAAGCAGCCATGTGCTAAATGGTAAAATTTTTCTGATGTGTCCAAGCTGCTAGTTTTGCACATGTGCAGGGCAGTCAGAGTTGTAGTGAGGAGAAGTCTCCACATGACTCATATTTATTCATGATTTTTCTGTTCTCTCTTCATTTGCAGCTCTTGTATCAAATGAAAACAAAACTGACTTCTGTGACTAGGAGATATCAGACGAATTAGATTAGATTAGATTAGATTAGATTAATACTAGTTCCATGGATCATGAATACGATATTTCGTAATGATGTGGAACGAGTCAAATACATTCACATAATTACAGAAGACTAAAATATATATTTTAGTTTCAGTTTCCTGATTTTATTTTATTTCCACATTATTGGCAGTCAAGCATTAATTGCTTTGCAAAACAATGGTTTGCTGAAGAAGTTTGGCTTTTGTTAATCTTTCCTCCAGAGGCAGTCAATTTATTTGGAGCAAAGTCTTTCACTCCACACCATTGGCTAGTTTCAACTGTTTGCTGAATTTCAAGAGCACATTTTCATCTTCTAGCATGTATGGCGTTATGCCATAATAAAGAACCAAACAAGGGAAAGTACAGTATTGGTACTCCAAGAAAACTGGCTTCCTGAAAATCTAACTGAGAAGCTTTAGCAGCATTTTACATATCTGACTCCCATAAAACCCTATGTTTTTCGATCCCAAGACATGACATTATTTCTGAATTTGTTTTGTTTACACATTAAATTTTCAGCTAACACCATTCTTCAGTACATTATAACTGGCAGTACATCATGTTTTATCATTGCAACTCCACACAAGGCTTTATATTTACTCCTGGAGTAGAATATAAACTCCCTGTTATACAGTTTCTTGGCTTCACAAGTAACCTTGTTAATTTGTATATAGTTTAAAAGTCATGAAAAGTTTATTTTCTTAGTTCTAGTGTATACAAACAACATTTTTTCATTTTTCCGAGAGATTTGTTTTCCTTTTTATCACAGTCCATTTCAAACGGGAAAGCACTGGTAGATAGACACAATAAAAAATCACAAACACACACACAAAATTTCAAGCTTTCGCAACCAATGGTTGCTTCATCAGGAAAGAGGGAAGGAGAGGGAAAGACGAAAAGATGTGGGTTTTAAGGGAGAGGGTAACGAGTCATTCCAATCCCGGGAGCAGAAAGACTTACCTTAGGGGGAAAAAAGGAAAGGTATACACTCGCACACACACACATATCCATCCACACATATGCAGACACAAGCAGACATATTTAAAGGCAAAGAGAGAGATGTCAGTTGAGGTGGAAGTGCCTGCACTTCTGCCTCGACTGACATCTCTGCCCAAACTCTTTTCCTTTAAATATGTCTGCTTGTGTCTGTATATGTGTGGATGGATATGTGTGTGTGTGTGCGAGTGTATACCTTTCCTTTTTTCCCCCTAAGGTAAGTCTTTCCGCTCCCGGGATTGGAATGACTCCTTACCCTCTCCCTTAAAACCCACATCCTTTCATCTTTCCCTCTCCTTCCCTCTTTCCTGACGAAGCAACCGTTGGTTGTGAAAGCTTGAAATTTTGTGTGTGTGTTTGTGTTTTTTTATTGTGTCTATCTACCAGCGCTTTCCCGTTTGGTAAGTCATGGAATCTTCATTTTTAATCTATTATAAGTTATTTTATTTTGATGTCTACCTTGAGCTATACCATAATACTTAGGCCCAGTATTCACAATAAATTAATTTTTGAGGGGGTTTTACAGCACCATCTTAAACATAAAATTAATTTTGATAGTGATCCCACACACCATTCCAAGTTGAAATTTTCAGAATATTAGAAGAAAGTGCTATTTTTCATATAGGTTTTCTTAATAATTTTAACAATGCACTTTTTTCAAAATTCAGTAATGATGTTTTTTTTAATTTAAAAAGTATATATTTTTTTCAAATAGTAATTGTTTGTATCATATGAAAGCCTTTTAAAAGAGCTTTCAAATGAACTAAATTTTAGTGTTCTAGATTAATTAGAACACAAGTCATGAACAAATCAATGTTGTTCTGGAAGTCAAAAATTTGATTTCTTTTCTACATTTTAAGCGCCCATTACTCAGTAATCTTACATCAGAAAAATGTGAAAAAAATGTTTTGCATTACAATTTACAAATACTACATTTATACTAAATAAATCCAACAGGTTGAAAATCATAGTTCCATTTGTTGATTTGAGATGGAACGGTCTTTATACTTTCTATATTCTAATTTATGTAGTTTTGTATTACACTCATGAGTAATTACATTAAAGACACCTAGTAGCATGTAGTACTTTTTTCACCACAATGACGATGGCAGCAAGTCATGGTGTGGACTCCACTAAACTCTGTGTGTGTGTGTGTGTGTGTGTGTGTGTGTGTGTGTGTGTGTGTCAGGATGCCATTTTGATCTGCAACTACTCAGTCACCATCCCAAAAATGGAGACTGGTCAGCAGTGGTTCCAGGTTTGGCAGTCTTAGTTGATGGGATTCCAGATATTCTCAGTAGGATTGAAGGCAGCAGATCTGGAGGGAGGTGCAAACAAGAAGAATGTTCATCGCCTGGGGAGTGTTCTTCATACTATGCCAAACACAATTTTGAACTGACAATTTTGCTGAAGTTATGGGCCCCTTGTAGATTAGAGGAATGCATAGCCTCATGTGCTTATCATATTATACCATCCCATTGGTGGAGGTCTAGGTATATGACACCTAATTTGTCTGGGAAATGTTTTACTGAATCAAAGTGCTCCTGAACTCTCTTGGTGCATGGGCTGTGAAACGCCCAGTCCCTGCAAGAGCTCAGTGATGGCTTGTCCATGATTTGGGCACCTATGATATAGTCACATTCTATTCAGCCAATACTGCATGTCTTTCCCATCCTGCACATGACTTTCTCTCTGAACATGGTCTGACATAATCTTATTCATGTGACATACTAAAGTGTTACACTTGTTGTAGTGACAGAAATGCCCTACCTCCAACACAGCAGCTATTTCTGATTTTTTGTGTGTGAATGTGCCTCTTTCTCACATGGTTTGTCTATCCTCCCTTCCAACCAGAGTCCCGGGAGATTTTACTGTACAGATCCAGATTACTCCAAATTCCTTATATCCTGTGGCAACATACTATTAACGAGGGTCATCAGAAATGGCATGTATGTCTTTTGTACACTCTTTTGTTCCACTTTACTGGTTGAAGAAGCCCCTAATTCCAGAAACTAATATTTTTATTGATTTGTTGCTATGTCTGTGATACTCACTGATAAGATCAAACAATGGAAACTCCTTACTGGAATATAAACAATGTAATGAAATGACAGATTGCTACTTACTGTAAAGACAACATGTTGAATTGCAGACAGGCACAACTAAGAGACTCTTACATGTTATCTTTTCATCACAGCCTTCATCAGAAAGAGAAAACACACACATTCATTCACACAAGCAAGCACACCTTACACACAAATGACTGCCATCTCCAGAAGCTTGAACCAGAATGCCTGAAAGCTAAAATGTAAGTGTCTTTTAGTTGCACCTGTCTGCAACTTAACATGTTGTCTTTACAGTAAGTGGCAACCTATCTTTTCCTTACATTGTTGATACTCTCTGATAAGAAGCTTTTTGGTCTGTTATCAGGTAGTATATTGTGTGCTAAGATGGTTCCATTTTGGAGCCTTTATTTGTATGTTTTATGACACAGTATTTGATGATTAATGATAAAAAAAGACTGTGACATAAGCTGCACTTCTGTTATAGACCATGTTCATGCTGTTTTTTCATTTGATTAAGCTTTCAGTGTTACCATGTTCAAAATTTAAAAGTTTTGTCAGTAATATTATCAACTTTTTTACAGGTATGGCATGACAGGTGAGGAGGCTGACCAGATAAGCAGACAAAAGGAATCCAAAGACGAAGTAATTCTTATGGACACGAGTAAGAAGACATCTATTGACAGCACCCATCAAGTCACTCACGCTCGTGACAGTGCAAGCTTCCTCAGGACTGTACCTCTTGATTTATCAAAGCTGAAACATCAGTTTTGAAATTTTATTTAAACTGATATGAGAAAATATTTATTTTATATACCAAAATACTAATTTTCAAAACCAAAGAATATTAAATTATTTTAAGAGAAATGTGCATATAGGAATTATTTTATAAATCTCTGTTTTGTGGAGCTGTTAAAATATTTATCAATGCTGTAATAATTTCAAATATAAATTGAAATAGAAAATAAATATCATTATACAACTTATTTTTGTATAAATAAACAGAATTTGCTGCACTTACAGTACAGAAAGCTCTATTTCTCACATTCTCATAGACCTTCGTGGTAAACCTATTTATCAAGTTTATCCAAAACCACACAGTACTGATCATATAATAAATATTCTTGAGGCAATAATACACAAATATGTGCCAACCATCTTGAGAATATGTCTGTCTTTAATTCCTCTGTTTTAGACTGTATAAGGTCTATTAATAAGAAATATTGTGTGGGTCTCAATGTTTCTATCTTCTTTTGAAAATATGACATCTCTGTGAAGGCGTTTCTCACAAAGCACTAGGAGAAAGTACTAGGTTGAGTTGAAACTTCCTGAAAGATTAAATCTACAACCTGGATGAGGACTCTGACCCCAAACTATGTTTTTTATGGGCAGTACTCTTATCTTTCATATGTCCTTCCATAAACAGTGCTAATTTTAATAATTCTGTGAAAATATTTTGATGACATATGATAGATTTGCTCGTAGCCACTAGTGGGTATTTATTGGTGTTGATACTTTGCAACCAAAGCAAATGGAGTTCTTTGTTGATGCATTTGTCGGAAGACATAATGCTGATTTATAAAATGACTTTTATCTTAATAATATGAATATTTATATACATGTTTGGAGAGAGAGAGATTGATTTTGATTGAGATTTTACATTAAGTTGTAACTGGTACTTGAATTTTGGTTGCTGCCTCCTTAAATGATCAGCTTCTGCACCAGTTGGTGATGTATTATAATTTGGTTGTATTGCGGATAGCTTTGAGCCCAAGTTTTCGTAGCTTATCATACCTAAGGGACCACTGTTGTAAGTAAATACGATCAAACAGCAATCTGCTTTTCGTGAGAAAAGGAGATTGCTTGGCAAACTAACTTCCTTCAAACTACCCATCTTGCTACATCAAAATTAGTCAGTGGAGTTCAGCACCATACTATTGTACAAGAACATTATCCAATTACTGTAATTAAGAAATTATAAGAGGTTGTTACATATTGAATGAAAACTATAGAGAATGCATTTCTTTTCCTGTATTTTAGTGAGCTTTGTACACTTACAATTCTGTCGATTGATACAAATCGACGACAATGAAGTTCACCTCCTTTTCCAAAAACAAGATATTTCTATTCCTCACTTCCAGAAAATTTGTATACATAAATGTTTGGCAACTCTCACACATACTTTACTCAGTTTTATCACTACAATAGCAATTTTCATTACATGCAACAATACATTCTGAGTGATGGCCTAGCAACACCTCCTCTTTCCACAAGATACAGATTAACAGTCCTCTCTTTTTTTAATAAATCAATTGTCATTTTTTTTTGAGTCCATACTCAAAGATTCACAACTACTATCATTGCGGGGATTGCGCACTAAAGAGTTTCTTGCTGTCCAGCTGCACTTTGCTTCACATCAAGTACTTTTTGAACCACATTCACATTTACGGTATTTACATACATTACTGAACTTCTCAGAATAAAATCAGGAACAAATTTTAATTGTGTAAATCTGCAGGCTTTCATGTCCATTGTCACTGAAGTTAAAATCTTCTGGGTTATTCGGCTGCTTCATGTTTCTTCTAAAATGTTTGACATTTCGAACTCTCTGCTGGGATCTTCCTCAGGATCTTTTGGTGTCCATCACTGCTAGAACACTGTCAGAGACAAGTGTCACATCCACTTATAAAGAGGGAATTTTCTGGCGTTCGTGCTGGAGAAGTGATAGTATTGGCTAAAATTCATATGGCTACCATAGGTGGGCCATAGTCATTGGCTAAAACAGAAGAATGGGCATTGGTAGCTCATCTCCTGTGGATACCATTGGCAGTCCTCGTCATTGGATAGAAAGGCACTATTCCACACTTATGCTAGAGAAGGGTTATTAGTTGAAATGCCTGCTACTGCTATAGGTTGGTCATCATCAGTGGCTAATTTCGAAGCGGACAGAGCAAGAGAGGGGGAATGTTCACCCAAAATATTATTGTCCGCCTAGGTGACTTGCAGCGCGTTGTTTATGCCGCTCACACACTGCAGCCACGTATTTACTTCCTTGATGGTGGGGAGCCACAATGCCGGAAGCCTATAGACATCCTCCCTATTGAAATTAGATGCATTCTTAGGAATTTCAACAGCTTCTCGGACCTTTCTTCTATAAGTGTTTGTTTCTTTAGCCGGTACACATACATTATTAAAATCGATGTCAGAGCCACAGTTCTCATGATGTTCCGCTACTACCGATTTTTCACTTTGTTTTAGCCTCATGTGCCATTCATGTTCCTTAATGCATTCTCTAACAGTTCTCAACAGTTCTTCCCGTTTCGCCTATATACACTTTGCCGAAGCCACAGGAAACTTGATAGACACCTGCATTGTGGAGGTAATCAGGTGCATCCGTTTTCTGTTGGAAAAAGTCTTTTATTTTGTTTTGACTAAAGAAAGATGTCTGAATACCATTTTTCTTTAAAATTCTGCCAATGTGGTCAGTGACCCCAGAAACGAACAGTAACCTGACGCAGTGAGAAGGCGGTTCCTCATCATTCTTATTAGTGGTATTAATATTCCACCTAAAAGCCCTGTCGATTGAATAACTATCATACCCATTTGCCTTCAATGTCCTCTTTAAAAAATTCAACTCCAATTCTAAGTTGTTGTCCTCACTTTTTAATTAGTTAAAAGAAAGGGCAGTGAGGCTCACATAACATTACAGATTCAGAAGTCACATCAAAGTACAGGTGAGCATAACTGAAATGGAGCCACATGAAATATACTGTGTAACATTAGTTTAACCATCTGTTCTGCTCCTCTATTGACTTTCATTAGTGGCATAGCATTTTTATTATTTTTTCATGTAGCAATTGAGCTAAAGCCTGTAGATAATGGAAATACATTAGACCAATTTCTGATGTGCAAGTCATATGGTCATAGTTTGAAAGTGCAATATCTGATAATCAGTGCTGTAAATATGGATTGAGATGTTTATTCCATTTGCCTGCAAGTATGATAAATTATAGTCATTGGCTAGTCAATCTTATGTATACCCTCTGCCTTGTTTTCACTCTGTGTGAATCATGTTATTAGCAAACTGCAGGCAACAGTGAAGATGCCCTGACCTGTAATTTATGACTGATGCTCTAGACCATAACACGATAGCAAATGTGGGTACTGTATCCAGATGCAGCAATTTATAGAGCTGTTTCTTACTGCTTATTATCTGACTGGTTTTCATACCTGAATGTCATCATCGATGCTGGAACCTATGAAATAACTTATGGTGATTTAAGAAATAATACCACATAACAAGTTCTTCCAGTTTTCATAGATTTTGGTCAGTTGTCACATTTGACTCTGTGCACTTGCTGTTATTGCAGGAATGATGAATTTGTCAATTCCTGAAAATGAAAATGAAGCTGATAGAGAACTGTGTAAGTCATGTAACTTAAAAAACAAGTGAAAATTCTGTATAACTGCAAAAGAATGAAATGCCACATAACGTGGGTGCTGTAGCCCCCTTAAAGCAATTCTCTGATAATGCTGTTGTCTATAAGAAGGTTGCAATGCCAGAAGATTAGTGAAATGCAGAAAGAACATGCAGAGGATTGGTTGATGGCTACAGTTGCTGGTAACTATCAATCACATCCTAAAACAAATCATCTCTTTTATATGCATCTTTCAACTGCACAACAATTTCTTTCTTGGTGAAAAGGTCGATTTGTGAAATGCTGTCAGTTTTCATCCACTGAAGCCATCTCTCAATAATTGTTTGCTGAGAGAGGTGTACACAACAAGCAACAACCAAGTGCTGTGATTTCATGCATTTTTGTACTTAAGCAGTAAAGTGACAGTTAAGCAGTATTTTTTCTTCAACAACTTTGCCAATTTCCACATCAGTGACTGAGTATTTGTATTTCACCTTCATACCTTTGTCAAGTGGAACACATTGAACTTTATAAATTTAGGTATGTCATTAAGCACTTAGTTTGTGATTTTGATACTGGCAACTGCTGATAATCTGAATTTACTCCCATTTCCAGGACAACTGATAGTAAAAGCAGCATTTTCCATATCAGCTGTGTCCTGTGTATGTGTGTGTGTGTGGGGGGGGGGGGGGGGGTGACAAGCTTGATATTAGTTATTTAATAACAGTCTGAGAAAAATTGACATAATATCCTCAGAGAAGATCCGGAAGCAGATATTGTAAAAGAAATTTTGTTGCTGTCCTCCTGGATTGCTTTTAATTTTTCCATTTAAAATGACTGGTTTTGATTCATCTGAACCATCCTCAAATCTGTAGGTAAAAATAAAATAAGTAATCCACGTATGCTCTATGACATACTATGGTGCTATTACACCACATCATCTACCATAAAATTTATCAGAATTTATCTGACTGTATTGTTTATGAGAGTAACCCATCCAACTTAAACAAAATTTACATGATATGTCACACGATAAGATAGTGCTCTGGCAGAACCCATGTTGATACTCTAAAAGGCAACTACAAACAGTTGGTGTCTGATGCATTTGTCACATATTAACGAAAACATTTCCAAACTGAATCCATGTTAGTACTACAAATGCGGAAGTAACTGTTTGCTACACTCTCATGATTGAATTGCTGAAATGACTTTAAGACTTTAATGAAGCACATAGGATACTTACTAAACTTTGGTCCCTAAGAGAGTGGAGTAAGGGATGGAATGACTTGTACATCAGGGAACACAAACCATGTTAAAAATTATTGAATTTGTTGTATAGTGTACATGTTGTATAACACACAGCTGCTCAAACAGCATGATACACAGATGAGCATTTCTGACCACACCACTCAGTAGTGACACTATGCAAGCCATGCCAGCGTGCATTAGGGCACGGGGTGGGAGGGGCACATCATGACGTATGATCACTCAAACAAGCAGACAAGTGAGGGAAGCTACCACTACACATATCAGTGCTATAAAATTTACTCTACCATCACCCATCATTACAAAACTACTGATATGCAAGAGTAGTGCAGGTAAGAGCTAGTTACATATAATTGTTTTCATTGTGGTTTGTCACAAGGAAAAACATTATAAAACCATCACAGAAATGTGTAATTTGAATGTTAGATGGCAGCACTACTGCAGGGCTTGTCTCCATCGCAGCATGCCCCCTCTCATTGTCGCTGCTTTGGTGTTGTGCAGCAAGCTGAACAGTCATCTGCTAACTGCTGCCTTGAGCAGAGGGCAGTACAGAAGTGTCCCTTCACCAATTTGAGGCACGGCACATGTGTTGCATTTGTTCAACTGCACACTCACTCTCACCAACCATCTTGAACAACCACATGCAACAGTTGCCAACTTATTTAAGTTTCTATAAATGTTAAAACAGACACTGTGATGGAATTCACTATGCTCACTCAAAATTAGATTGGGATCCAGTTTTTTGTGACTGTAAATCTGAAGTTCTTCCAACACATTAAGGAATCATTCCTTTTGAGCTCTGTTAGGGTGACCAAATTCTGTTCAATATTTGTGATGGAGTGCTTTAAAGTTGGTGTACGTACCTGAAACACTGTTTTGTTCTGAAAGTACATGTACACCCTGAATTGAGTTTCAAACTTTTATTGATAACCTATATAAATAAAAATAATGTTTGTTTCTTCAATATTGTGTATCTCTGAAAGTTCTGACCAATTGATTGAAATTTTGACTACAAAAAGATTACGAGACATGTAAAATTTTGGCTAGAAGACCTTCTTCTGAAATAGACAACATACACACACCCATTCACACAAATGCTGCTCACACATACATGACCACTGTCTCTGGATGCTGTGGCCAGGCTGTAAGCAACTGTGCATGATGGGGGAAGCAGGCTGGGTGATGAGGGGCTAAGGCAGAAGGGGGGCAGGTGGAATAGGGTGGGGGATGGTAAAGTGCTGCATGCAGGGATGGGGTGGCAAGAGGGTAGGACAGCTAGGTGCAGTTGGGAGGTTAGATCATATGTTGTGTCTGATTGGTCTCCTTCTCCCCAACCCTGCAATGGAAACAGTTTTTAGCCAACAACCCTACCAATCAGATTCAACCTAAGACCAATGTAAAACCCTGCCTGAGTCACCACCAACACTGCACCCAAATCACCTCCTGTTAACATGCTTCCTAAAGTCTATAAACCCAAGATACCCCATTGTGGCCAGTTACTGTGTTCCCACTGAGAGACTCTCTGCTCTCGTAGACCAACACCTTCAGCCTATCACCCACCTAGATAAAAGATACCAACCATTTCTCCACCAACTGCCCACAGCCCCCGTTCCTTTACCATACAGTGCCTTGCTCAGCACTATTAATACCACCTCCACGTACACTAACATCCCTAATGCCCAGTGCCTAATCTCTATTGAACACTACCTTTCCCATTGTGCTGCAGGTGCCAAACGTATAACCTTCTTTCTTGTCACCATGACCAACTGCATCCTCACCCACCATTAATTTCCCTTTGAAGGCATCACCTACAAACAAATCCAGCATATGGCAATGGGCACTTGCATGGCATGATCCTATGCTGACCTATTCATGGGCCATCCAGAGGATTCCTTCCTAACCACCCAGAATTCCAAACCCTTCCCCTCAGTTGATGATATCTTTATGATCTGGATTGAGAGTGAGGACACCCTATCCACATTCCTCCAGAAACTCAACACCTTATACCCCATTCACTTCACTGGATCATTCTCAACCCAACAAGCCACCTTCCTCGATGTTGACCTCCACCTCAATTGTGTACAGAAACAAATCTCCCGTACCTCATCTACATCAGTACCTCCATCTATATCAAACCTACCAACAACCAGCAATATCTCCACTTCAGTAGCTACAACCCATTCCATACCAAAAATCACTTCAACACAGCCTAGCCACCCATGGCCATCACATCTGTAGTGACATGCACTTCCTCTCAAAATACAGCAGAGATCTCACTGAGGCCTTCACAGACCATAATTACTCTCCCAATTGTGTACAGAAACAAATCTCCCGTACCTCATCTACATCAGTACCTCCATCTATATCAAACCTACCAACAACCAGCAATATCTCCACTTCAGTAGCTAAAGCCCATTCCATACCAAAAATCACTTCAACACAGCCTAGCCACCCATGGCTATCACATCTGTAGTGACATGCACTTCCTCTCAAAATACAGCAGGGATTTCACTGAGGCCTTCACAGACCATAATTACTCTCCCAATTGTGTACAGAAACAAATCTCCCGTACCTCATCTATTTAGTCACCCACCACCTCCAAAAATCCCCCTGTGTGGCCATAGGGAATCATTTCACTCGTAACTCAGTAGCACCTAGGACTGGACTATCTCTCATCATGCCTGAAATGAGGAATGTCCTACCCACTATCCTCCCTACCCCACCAACAGTGGTATTCCTCCACCCACCAAACCTACACAATATCCTTGTCCATTACCACACAACCCCTGCTCCCAACCCCTTGCCTCATGGCATGTATCCCTGTAACAGACCTAGATGCAAGACCTGTCCCATACATTCTTCCAGCAACACCTACTCCAGTATGGTTACAAGTATCATCTATACCATCCAAGGTAGGGCTCAATCTACAAGCTAATTTGCAACCACTATCCTTCATTCCACATGCACATGACAACCAACAAACTGTCTGTCCACCCTGTTGCTGAGCACACTGCCCAACACAATGTTCTTCATTTTTATGACTTCTTCGCAGCCTGTGCCACATGGATCCTTCCTACCAACATCACCTTTTCTGAACTGCACACGTGGGAAGTCTCCCTGTAAGACATCCTATGTTTTTGTAATCCTCCTGGTCTCAATCCTTGTTAAAGTCATTGTCCTTCACCCACATATCTCCTACCCTGTACCCACTCCACAGCCGTCTATTCCACAAGCACACTCATAGCCTTGTTACTTCTCTCCTTTTCCTCTCCCATCACCCTCCATCTGACCTCCCAGCTGCACCTAGCTTCCCTATCCTCTCTGCACCTCCTCCCTCCATGCTCCCACAAACAGTACTTTAGTGTTCCCCGTATCCTGCTTCCTCCCCCTACCTTTCCCATCTCCTCTTTACCCCTTCCACCCAGATTGTTTCTTCCATCATGTGAAGTTGCTCACAGTCTGGCCTTAGCAGCCAGAGACAGTGGTCATGTGTGCTTTGTTTGCATGAATGTGTGTGTATATTGTCTATTTCAGACGAAGGCCTTCTGTCCAAAAGCGTATGTGTTTAGTACTCTTTTTATGGTGTCTGTCTACAACTCAACATCTCCGCTACAGGAAAGTTGTGTTTAGGGGTTATTGGTTTATGACTGGAATACCACAACAAAAATCTGAATTTGTAGCATCTAGAAACAAGGCTCAAGGTCAGAAAGAGAGAGAGAGAGAGAGAGAGAGAGAGAGAGAGAGACAGAGAGAGAGAGAGACACAGAGAGAGAGAGAGAGAGGGGGGGGGGGCAAGAGGGGATGAGCAGTGGGGTGGGATGAAATGGACATAGAAACCAGGATATGCAAAATGGACAGAAAGAGGGGGCAGAAAAAGATGGAGGGAAGGGGAGGGGGAGAAGATGAAGATCGACAGAGAAATGGGGAAGGAGGTGATGGATAGAAAGCGGGCTGAAGGAGGAGGAGTTGACAGAGATAGGAGAGAAGGATGTATATCCAATTCCCATATACATTAGAAATGTGCATTTTCTCTTTTCTTTATTTTCCATTTAAGCAGACTGAGTCACAGCAAAATATGGCCTGGTACAGCTATTGGAATAATAGAGGTCAAGAATGATCCTACCAGGAAATTCAGAGAGGTGTTAGGGAAAAAACGAATAACAGCTTGTCTCTCTTCACACATGAGAATTTCAAACACAAAGTTATGGCTCAGTGAATCCCTAAATTATGCTCACAAATAAAGCAGCCTATACCTCCAATTGTGAATAACATCTGTTGCCTCATAATAAATACAGAATTGACTAAAAAACTGGAGGGAGAAGAGAGAGAGAAAGAGATGGTGTGGGGGGGGGGGGGGGGGGGTGGCATGCACATTCTCACATGCATGCATATCAGCTGGTCTTTTAATATTGTGTACAATTATGAATTTGCTGAGAAAAACCACTCGCTCTTAGAAAGATCCGTACCTAAAGACTGGAAAATTGCTCAAGTCACACCAATACCCAAAAAGGGAAGTAGGAGTTATCCACTGAATTACAGGCCTATATCACTAACGTCAATTTGCAGTAGGGTTTTGGAACTTATACTGTATTCTAACATTATGAAGTACCTCAAAGAAAACACATAGCACGGTTTCAGAAAATATCGTTCTTGTGAAACACAACTAGCTCTTTATACTCATGGTGTAATAAGTGCTATCAACAGGGAATGTCAAATTGATTCCATATTTTTAGATTTCCAGAAGGCTTTCAACACTGTTCCTCACAAGCATCTTCTAACCAAACTGTGTGCTTACGGAGTATTGCCTCAGTTGTGCAACTGGATTTGTGATTTCCTGTCAGAAAGGTCACAGTTCGGAGTAATAGATGGAAAGTCATCGAGTAAAACAGAAGTAATATCCGGCATTCCCCAAGGAAGTGTTATAGGCCCTCTATTGTTCCTGATCCATATTAATGACATAGGAGACAATCTGAGTAGCCATATTAGATTGTATGCACATGATGCTGTCATTTACCGTCTTGTAAAGTCATCAGATGATCAAAACTACTTGCAAAATGATTTAGATAAGATATCTGTATGGTGCAAAAAGTGGCAATTGACCCTGAATAAGGAAAAGTGTGAAGTTATTCGCATGATTACTAGAAGAAATCAGCTAAATTTTGATTATGCGATAAGTCATACAAATCTGAAGGCTGTAAATTCAACTAAATACTTAGGGATTACAACTACAAATAACCTAAATTTTAATGATCACATAGATAATATTGTGAGTAGAGCAAACCAAAGACTGTGATTCATTGGCAGAACACTTAGAAGGTGCATCAGGTCTACTAAAGAGACTGCTTACACCATGCTTGTTCACCCTATTCCGTAGTATTGCTGTGCGGTGTGGGATCCGCATTAGGTGGAACTGATGGATGACATCAAAAAAGTACAAAGAAGGGCAGCTCGTTTTGTACTATTGTGAAATAGGGGAGATAGTGCTGCCGACATGATACGTGAATTGGAGTGGCAATCATTAAAAAAAATGCATTTTTCATTGCGACGGGATCTTCTCATGAAATTTCAATCACTAGTTTTCTCCTCTGATTGCAAAAACACTTTTTTGGCACCCACCTACACAGGGAGAAATGATCATCATGATAAAATAACAGAAATCAGGGCTCACACATAAAAATTTAAGTGCTCATTTTTCCCACATGCCGTTCGAGAGTGGAATGGTAGAGAGACAGCTTGAAGGTGGTTTTATTGAACCCTCTGCCAGGCACTTGATTGTGAATAGCAGCGTAACCACATAGATGTAGATGTAGATGTAGATGTAGAAATCAAAGGTATACTTAAGCATGTATCACTAGTGCCAGTGAACATTAGCAGTTTGTATACAAGTATCCCCATGAAAGAAATGATATAAATTATCAACAACAATCTCCTCACATTCAAAAAATAACAATAGAAGTGACTGAACTAGAGGAAATGTTGGAAATAGTACAGCTTTCAGTTACTGCACCTTAAATGGAAAAGTGGATCAACAGATGGATGAAATGGCAATGGAGAACAGTTTACAAATAACCAGGAAAATGAATTCTTTGATGAAAATTCTGGCATTATAAAGGAGATCATATATTAGTGTACATATTAGATTACTCGATTTTATTATACAAAAGAGGCAAAACCAATGCAGGTACAAAAATTAAATTCAGACTCCATGTAACATTACACTATTTGTCTGTATTAATATACCTCCAGTAGATGCACCTCCATCACATGGTGAAAGCAGGGTATTTCAAATGATGATTCCCACAGCAGGTTCACAGACCAAAACATTTTAATTGCACTTTGATATTAAATAACCTACAGTTTATGGCCAGATCAAGTCTTATTTATTATAATCTATGCACAGATGAAGGATAAGTCACATACTACACTGTTGTCCTATATTGTGAGTGTTTGAGTGTAGTAATTTAAAACTGAAGTGACCCAAAAGTTTACATGTGGCAACTAAATAATTTATACAGGGTGTTACAAAAAGGTACGGCCAAACTTTCAGGAAACATTCCTCACACAAAGAAAATATGTTATGTGGACATGTGTCCGGAAACGGTTACTTTCCATGTTACAGCTCATTTTATCACTTCTCTTCAAATCACATCAATCATGGAATGGAAACACACAGCAACAGAATGTACCAGCATGACTTTAAACACTTTGTTACAGGAAATGTTCAAAATGTCCTCCGTTAGTGAGGATACATGCGTCCACCCTCCATCCCATGGAATCCCTGATGCGCTGATGCAGCCCTGGAGAATGGCGTATTGTATCACAGCCGTCCACAATACGAGCATGAAGAGTCTCTACATTTGGTACCAGGGTTGTGTAGACAAGAGCTTTCAAGTGCCCCTGTAAATGAAAGTCAAGAGGGTTGAGGTCAGGAGAGCGTGGAGGCCATGAAATTGGTCCGCCTCTACCAATCCATCGGTCACCGAATCTGTTGTTGAGAAGCATACGAACACTTCGACTGAAATGTGCAGAAGCTCCATCATGCATGAACCACATGTTGTGTCATACTTGTAAAGGCACATGTTCTAGCAGCACAGGTAGAGTATCCCGCATGAAATCATGATAACGTGCTCCATTGAGCGTAGGTGGAAGAACATGGGGCCCAATCAAGACATCACCAACAATGCCTGCCAAAGCGTTCACAGAAAATCTGTGTTGATGACGTGATTGCACAATTGCATCAGCCCACACATGTTGATTGTGAAAATTTACAATTTGATCACGTTGGAATGAAGCCTCATCCGTAAAGAGAACATTTGCACTGAAATGAGGATTGACACATTGTTGGATGAACCATTCGCAGAAGTGTACCCGTGGAGGCCAATCAGCTACTGATAGTGCCTGCACACGCTGTACATGGTACGGAAACAACTGGTTCTCCCGTAGCACTCTCCATACAGTGACGTGGTCAACATTACCTTGTACAGCACAACATTAGGGTTATTGTCAACTGCACGAAGAATTGCCTCATCCATTGCAGGTGTCCTCGCCGTTCTAGGTCTTCCCCAGTCACGAGTCGTAGGCTGGAATGTTTCGTGCTCCCTATGACGCCGATCAATTGCTTCGAACGTCTTCCTGTCGGGACACCTTCGTTTTGGAAATCTGTCTCAATATAAATGTACCGTGCCACGGCTATTGCCCCGTGCTAATCCATACATCAAATGGGCACCTGCCAATTCCGCATTTGTAAACATTGCACTGACTGCAAAACCACATTTGTGATGAACACTAAACTGTTGATGCTACGTACTGATGTGCTTGATGCTAGTACTTTAGAGCAATGAGTCACATGTCAACACAAGCACTGAAGTCAACGTTACCTTCCTTCAATTGGGCCAACTGGCGGTGAATTGAGGAAGTACAGTACATACTGACAAAACTAAAATGAGCTCTAACATGGAAATTAAGCGTTTCTGGACACATGTCCACATAACATCTTTTCTTCATTTGTGTGTGAGGAATGTTTCCTGAAAGTTTGGCCATACTTTTTTGTAACACCCTGTATAGTCTATAAGTACATTGTCCTTCCAAGTAGACAGTCATATCAAAATGAAAACAATGTGCACAGTAAATATACACTCCTGGAAATTGAAATAAGAACACCGTGAATTCATTGTCCCAGGAAGGGGAAACTTTATTGACACATTCCTGGGGTCAGATACATCACATGATCACACTGACAGAACCACAGGCACATAGACACAGGCAACAGAGCATGCACAATGTCGGCACTAGTACAGTGTATATCCACCTTTCGCAGCAATACAGGCTGCTATTCTCCCATGGAGACGATCGTAGAGATGCTGGATGTAGTCCTGTGGAACGGCTTGCCATGCCATTTCCACCTGGCGCCTCAGTTGGACCTGCGTTCGTGCTGGACGTGCAGACCGCGTGAGACGACGCTTCATCCAGTCCCAAACATGCTCAATGGGGGACAGATCCGGAGATCTTGCTGGCCAGGGTAGTTGACTTACACCTTCTAGAGCACGTTGGGTGGCACGGGATACATGCGGACGTGCATTGTCCTGTTGGAACAGCAAGTTCCCTTGCCAGTCTAGGAATGGTAGAACGATGGGTTCGATGACGGTTTGGATGTACCGTGCACTATTCAGTGTCCCCTCGACGATCACCAGTGGTGTACGGCCAGTGTAGGAGATCGCTCCCCACACCATGATGCCGGGTGTTGGCCCTGTGTGCCTCGGTCGTATGCAGTCCTGATTGTGGCGCTCACCTGCACGGCGCCAAACACGCATACTACCATCATTGGCACCAAGGCAGAAGCGACTCTCATCGCTGAAGACGACACATCTCCATTCGTCCCTCCATTCACGCCTGTCGCGACACCACTGGAGGCGGGCTGCACGATGTTGGGGCGTGAGCGGAAGACGGCCTAACGGTGTGCGGGACCGTAGCCCAGCTTCATGGAGATGGTTGCGAATGGTCCTCACCGATACCCCAGGAGCAACAGTGTCCCTAATTTGCTGGGAAGTAGCGGTGCGGTCCCCTACGGCACTGCGTAGGATCCTACGGTCTTGGCGTGCATCCGTGCGTCGCTGCGGTCCGGTCCCAGGTCGACGGGCACGTGCACCTTCCGCCGACCACTGGCGACAACATCGATGTACTGTGGAGACCTCACGCCCCACATGTTGAGCAATTCGGCGGTACGTCCACCCGGCCTCCCGCATGCCCACTATACGCCCTCGCTCAAAGTCCGTCAACTGCACATACGGTTCACGTCCACGCTGTCGCAGCATGCTACCAGTGTTAAAGACTGCGATGGAGCTCCGTATGCCACGGCAAACTGGCTGACACTTACGGCGGCGGTGCACAAATGCTGCGCAGCTAGCGCCATTCGACGGCCAACACCGCGGGTCCTGGTGTGTCCGCTGTGCTGTGCGTGTGATCATTGCTTGTACAGCCCTCTCGCAGTGTCCGGAGCAAGTATGGTAGGTCTGACACACCGGTGTCAATGTGTTCTTTTTTCCATTTCCAGGAGTGTAATTTAGAAATAACACAATCCACAGTCCACATGTGTTGTCACAGTTAGCAAATGGCATTGTTTGAAAATTAATACACTTCATGAAGTTATTTACAAGTTCACAGTCAATCATTAAAACCAGTCACCATAAAAATCTCAAACTCTAGATAACTACCAATGCATTTTTGACTTGTATTCAGGACTAAGTCATATGTGGTACATTGTCCAGTAATTCTGGCACAGGTCTTGCTTATTTCATAGCCATTCACAGACTGACCAAATTGGCTTCCAGCAGCCTCTCTTTTATAAGAGTGCAATAATTAGCAGTGCATTCAGCTCTTGTCTGTTGTTTTTTTCACAAATTACAATTAAAGATTTTTATTTCCGAATAACTGAACAGTGGAATAAGATTTGTTCGACTGAGAACTTTCAGATAAAACAATAATTGCTATTGGAGTATTCTGTCTAGTTTGCCAAAATATGGGATTCTACTTCAGTAACAATGTCTTGCATAAGGATGGTAATAATTCTGAACTAAAATATTTCATTTACTTAATCAGAAAGTTGGCAATCAGGTATACGTTCACATACAAACAATGATAATGAAGTTTGCAATTACTGGCATTTATAATTAGCATGGGTCTTTGATAAACTAATCACACTTATGAATCCCAGTTACCCTAAAGAATGTAATGGATAGTAAAATTAAGTAGGCTAAAGCTTGAGTTAATATTCAAGATTTTCGTATTGTGTAATTGCCATTTAAATAATATTACAGCGACGTTATCTCAGACGCTGTCGCAATCTGTTCCACCATGGCGCGGACGGCGGAGGGAGCGCGCCGCAGGCGGAGGGTATTTAAATCGGCCGCCGTGGCGACCGAACCCAGTTCCCTCTGAGCAACCATAGCGTACAGATCTCCGTGCCGGCACGTTCACAGGAGCTCAGTCCGTCAGTTCACCTGATGATGGCGACATGTATGATCGCTGAAATATTGTGCCCGTTGGACACTATAGACCGGCAGCACACCCTTGGATATTTTGATTATCAAATACGCCGGGAGAAACTCAAGAATCACAATATTACTGGAGATACCTGCTAACAAAATAAATTTGGGAGGAATAAAAACATGACAGAAAGGACACATCCAATTGCTTTGTTACATTCACCATAAAGTCTGTAATATTAGGAAAAAGCTTCAGGATTCAGACATATATAGCTTTAAGCACAATGACTGCAGAAAATGGTACACACAGCAGACAAGGAGCATAGTATGAAGGCTTTCATGACCGGATGACATATCTTCTGGTAAACCTTCCGGGATGTGAGGTCGTGGTCCATGAAACTCTTCAGCTCCTAACGTTTCGTCCAGAGCTGCGCTGGACATCTTCAGAGGGGTGTTCTCCTAAGGAGCAGCTTCGAAACACCATCAGGGAGCAGTGCACTCTCAGAATGGAACAGAATTTAGGGCTCTTATCACAGATATTGATTGTAGTTTGGACATCCCATACAGAGCTCAAAAACGATTGCTTCATTAATGCCTTGGAGGAGCTCGAAATTCACAGCCACTGAAAGCAAGACTGAAATCTAACGTTGAATGAGAAAAGTGAATTCAATTACAATGTCTATTTTAACATTTATGAAGACTTGATAAGGTGGTGACAACTGCTTCTGGATGTCCAAGGCAGTAGGTGAGTGTGATGGGACAGCTGGCTTTCAGGTGCTGTGCCTGATGTGTGCAAGGGGCCTATTTTGGCATGGCCCTCTACCCACAGTGGCAGTTAGAGGACGATTGCTCAGCATGTTCCAAAAGCCCCAAAACAGCGACTACTTGTGGAACACACTGCAACAGAGACAGGTATGCAGCAGCACCATGGATACAGACATCACCTATCAGATTACATATTTGTGTGATGTGTTTATTATGTTTTACTTGTAACAAATGACAAGTTTTAATGAAGTATTTCCGAGAACAGTATTCTCAATGAACAAACATAGTTATTATTAATTCAGTTTGGAAATGTATTTTTTTTTTCATTCATATGTGACAAATGTAGCAGTTGCCTTGCAAATTATATGATCAATGTGGATTCTACTACACCACTGTTCTATCATGTGACATAATGTAAACTTTGGTGATAAGCTGCATGGGTTACTCTTGTAATCCATACAATCTGTTATATTTTGGTGGCTTGGTATAATAGCAACATTGTGCACTGTAGAGCATATTTTGATTGGCTGTTTTACTTTTTTCTACAAATATGAGGGTGGTTCAGATTGAAGTTACAACAATCAATTTAAAAATTGAAGCAATCCAGATGGATAATTAAAAATCAGTTGTCACTTCATTTATAACATGTGTATATCTGACATTGTTCATCCTTGTGGACCACCTCACTATGTATAATATCTGTCTCAAACTTTTACTGTCCCTTGAACTGTGACATATGCCCCTAGAAAGCTTCTATTGGATCTAGAAAGCAGCAAATAAGTGACTCCTGGAGCAATATGCTCATCTTCCTCATTTATTTGTGTGGCTCAGGACAGCAACTCCATGTAGGACATGGCTATCTTTCCAAATAAACATAACTAGAAAAATGAAAATAGTGTAATGTCATTTACACTTTGCATAGTTCAAAAGGTACAGATGTAAGTATGCAAATAAAAGGATCCAAGGATTATTGAATCTGTGCTGTCTTCAAATGTCTTGGTGCTATGTGAAAGGAATGTATTTACTTTCTCATCAGACAACCCTACCTCTGTTAACAGGCAACACTTGGGGTAGTTGTTGTACAGGGAGTAAAATGGTAAAAGGAAACTGTCATAATCCCTGCAATACTTCTGCACCTCGGTCAGACTGGATGTCTGCGACACACTCCTCCAGTCCGTACAGATGACTCGCTTCCGAGAGATGCATCGCATCCTGCTCTAGGTAATGCACAAGGTAAACTCGAGCATGCTGGTAGAGATCCCATACAAAGTATCTGAGGCCTCTGTTCTGCAGGTGGTTACTACAAGACCAGAGAGAGAAAGACTGGAAGACATTCTCTCATCTCGATGAGTTGACACAGCAGGCCACAGCTGGCAGCACAATATTAATGAGAGCAGAGTGGCTAAGTTGGAATCCAAATGGCCACTGCCCATCCTGATACAGCGGTTACCCACACACCATCTGACCCACCAACATCCCGCCACATTACAGATGAAAACTGCAGCTGCTTTTCGCTTTTCGAGAGAGCATACATTTTGTAGCTCAAGGTATTTAATTTTTTTTTCTTTTACTTGTGGGGGTGTGGTGTGATCTCAGTTCTTAGGTCACCCAACACCTCTATTTGCAATGTCACTAATGACAAACATTGGAAAGGCCACTCTCCCTAGCAATCAGTACACTGTTACCTGCTGCAGCCCAAGATTTGAAAACTGTTTCCCTAAGAAAGTAGTTAAATCTAATTGTAAGAAACCATGCAAGAAACCATGGCTTACTTAAGGAATAAAAATATCTTGTAACCACAAAAGGGAACTGTATCTAACAACAAGAAAGAGTAATGACCCAGAAACAGCCAAATATTATAAAAACTACTGTGCTACATTAAGAAAGATTACTAAAAAGTCCAGAAGCATGTGCATCATGTCTGAGATTAACACCTCTGATAACAAAATCAAAACAATTTGGAATATTATTAGAAGGGAGACAGGGCAACCAAGAGTACAGGATGACAGTATCACCATCAAAACGAATGTAAACTTGATAAACAACAAGCCGGAAGTTGAAAACATTTTGAATAATCATTTTTAAATGTTGTAGAGAAAATAGGATCTAAATGTTCATTAGAAGAAGCAAGGCAGTTAATGGAAGAGGCCTTACCCACACCATTTGATACAATTGAAATTCTACCCACCTCTCCTTCTGAATTTAGGAAGATAATAAACTCTCTCAAGAATAAAAGCTCACATGGAATTGATGGCATTTCCAGCAGAATAATAAAAGCTTGTTCCCAAGAAATAAGTGGGATTCTTAGCTACATATGTAATAGCTCTCTGAAGCACGGTATTTTCCCAGATAGACTGAAGTATGCCATTGTTAAACCACTGCATAAAAAAGGGGATATGTCTGATGTCAACAACTACCACCCAATCTCTCTTCTGACTGCCTTATCCAAAATTCTTGAAAAAGTAATGTATTGTAGAGTAGCTTCACACCTTTGTAAAAATAAAGTTTTAACAAATTGTCAGTTTGGTTTCCAGAAGGGTTTTTCAACAGCAAATTCTATATATACTTTCACTAACGAAATATTAAATGCCCTGAGTAACCAGAAGTCACTCGTTGGGATTTTTTGTGATCTATTAAAGGCTTTTGATTGTGTAAATCATGGAATACTTCTAGATAAGCTCAAGTACTGGTATGAATGGTTTAAATCATACCTAACTGGAAGAGTGCAATAAGGTGAACTAAGCAGTTCACATAATATGCAAAAAACTGGTGATTTCTCAAACTGGTGAACAATCAAGAATGGGGTGCCGCAAGGTTCGGTCTTGGGTCCTCTGTTGTTCTTAATATATATTAATTACTTGCCATTCTATATTCACGAAGGTGCAAAACTGGTACTTTTTGCCGATGATACAAGTATAGCTATCACACTCAACAGACAAGAATTAACTGGTGAAATTGTAAACGATGTTTTTCAGAAAATCATTAAATATGTGGCGACAGTCAACTGCCAGTAACTTCACCGGCAAAGCGCAGAGTAAAAGGTCTTTGGAGACTCGAGCTTCTTTGGCAGTCCCGTCTGCAACTTGACTAGTGATACACGTGTCATGAAATTGTGCATTGTTTTCCTTGTGTTTCTGTAAATATACGAACCTTAAATAAAGTGCCTTATCGTAATAAGTTGGAATTTTTGGTGCGTGGACCGTCACTATAGCCATAAATACCCACATTGGTGACCCCGAGTCGCGAAAATACGTTGCAGTCGCTCGCTGTGTATCACCGGTTTCGCGCCAACAGACAATGTCGCAGCCTCCAGTTTTTACGGCAGTGCACGACGCCGCGACCGCAGAATGCACATTCGACTGTGAAGCGCAACGCTTCACCCCGTGTGCCACTAATACACCGGGAATGTTCGTATCTCCCGTGTTTGCCTCGCCTGGCCGGACGACTCTAACCTCTGCCGGCATACCACACCGGGCGCTGTACACATTGTCGCGGACACCTTCTACGGCATTCTACGCTCAACAGAATGTCCCTTCAGCACAGGACCCCGGAAACCCCACACAGCATGGACCACGCAGCTGGGCAGTTTCTGGGTCCACATGCACGGCCGCCATGTAACATGCCCCCCTTTGCGCCGGTCGAAGGGACACTCGCGCCAACCGCGCCGGACCATTTATACGCCTATCCGTCCTGCCGCCCCGCGCACACCTCGGGCGACACACCTGCCGTGGTTCCGCCCCGTCACTCGGTGCTCAATCGCGATCTCACGCCTCTGCTCGAGATTTCGGCTGCACCGGCAGTTGACCCGCCCGTGCCTGCCACGCTGTGCTTGTCGTGTGGCCGTACAGATTCTGTGCCTACAAGGACTGGATACCATGTCTCACCTACACAGCTAACGGACGTTCAATGCAACACATCGCCTGCCACTGAGGCACATTTCGCACCAGTGAACACCGTGCAGAATCCCCATGCGTTTCGTGCCTCTCCTACAGCCCCGCAAACACTGGCCCCCGGCCGTTTTCCGAAGCTGCCGCCGTTACAACCGGACAACCCAGTGACGTGGTTTATCTTGGTGGACAACATGTTGGACATACACGGTATTGCGGACGACAGCACCCGTTTCGTGTGTTTAGTGAACCACCCGCACGACCACCCTGATCTCATCAGTGACTTATTGCTGAACCCACCTAAGAGCAACAAATATGCCTCTGCCCGCACATTACTTATCGAACGCCTCTCTCGTCCACTGGCCGATACTATTCACAACATAATTTACGACGAGACTTTAGGCGACAGAACACCCTCACAGCTGCGACGACGCTTGCGTGCACAGGTCGGTACCGAGATCCTGCCGAACTTAGCGCTCTGTGCATTGTGGTTGGTGAAGCTGCCGCAAGAACTACAGTTACATTTGCTTCCACATACCACAGCGTCACTCGAGGATAAACTACGGCTGGCGGATCAGGCATACGCCTTTATTCGACACAGCACAGTGTCTAACACCGCTGAGGTTGGTAACTCTGTGTGTATACTTCCACCGTCGGGCTGTAGAGGCCGGGCGCATGCGTATCGTGGACAGCACACGGAACAGCAGCCACCTAGTGGCCAAGACCGGGAACCACCAGCGGGTCGGCAACAGCCGCTCCCCACCCCAACCGGGATAGCACCTGCCCACCCCGCCTTCCCCCCACCTGACGCTTCGGCTGGCGGGACGAGTACAGCCGACTCACGAATATGCTGGTTTCACACCACTTTCAGGGACGCCGCTCGCAACTGCTGTCCGCCCTGCGCGTTCCCAAACGCCGCACGCGGGCCGCAGTAGGCGCTACGGCCCGCGGATACAGGCAGGGGCGCACACAGACATTGCATTCTGTCAGATCCCCCACCCCATGAGGACATCTGTACGCCTTGGATGTAGGTTCGCGCCGGTATTTTCTCGTCGATACCAGAGCAGACGTTAGTGTCATGCCTCCCACATTTTCTGTAAAGGACATGACACCAACCAAACTGTCCTTTCGAGCAGCAAATAAGTCAACACTTCGTGTCGAGGGTTTGGCCAAGTTACCTATTGAACTCATACCTGGTAAACAGTTCACTTGGTCCTTCTACGTAGCTGATGTCGAAGATCCAGTATTAGGCATCGACTTCCTTTTCCACTTCGGACTGTCTCCAGATCTTCAGTCAGCCGCATTATTGCACCACACCTCGTCCGCACACATTGCATGTTCAGTCGCCTCTTCGGCCCCCCCCCCCCCTCCCCCTCAGCTGCCTAACGAGCTGGACACAGCTCCCATCAAGTGCTCTTCATTGGCAGACAGCCTCACAATTTCCACCACCCATCTCCAGCCCGAACGCCCTGCAGTCGACGATCTACATCCTCACAACGTCGAACGGAACCGTGCCAGATCATCGGCTACGCAAACCCTCACCGAGGCATGACGCCTCGTACAACGCCTGCCAATGCCGCCACCACCTGACACTGGAGATGCACCTCATGGAACTTTGTCGACACCGAAGCAGACTGCTTCCCTGGCACATCAGGTTAGTGACTCTTGTGAGCTACCGATCCCCGTTCACGACGGCCCCCAAATGAGTTCGCCAGCCAAGCTGAATGCTATTACGAATGGCACGACACACAAAATTGTCACGACATATGGGCCTCCAGTGCGCCATAAAGCGCGCCGACTGCCACCACATAAACTACGCCTTGCTAAAGCCGGAGTGAAGGAACTTCTAAGGACAGGCATTGTTCGCCCATCGGACAGTAACTGGTCCTCCCCCATACATTTAGTTCCCAAAAAGGATGGCACTGTGCATCTGTGCGGCGACTATCGTCACCTCAACGCATGGACGGTATTAGACAATTACCCGATACCTCACATACAAGACTTTGCACAAGTACTTAGCGGAGCACGCATCTTCAGTGTCTTGGACTGCTGCAAGGCATATTTACAGATACCAATGGAACAGAGTGACATCCCAAAGACAACAGTAATCACACCTTTTGGCCTGTACGAATTTTGTTACATGCCTTATGGTCTCAAAAACGCGGCCCAAACTTGGCAGCGTTTTATAGACTCACTTCTTTTTAACTGCACATATTGCTACGCATACCTCGATGACATACTAAGTTTCTCTTCCTCTGACAGGGAACATGAACTCCACCTGGCCACGATACAGGACTTATTGACACGTAACGGAGTCGAGATCAATAATGACAAGTCACAACTCTGCTGCACTGCTGTCACTTTTCTGAGGTTCACAGTCTCCTCGGATGGTATATTCCCCCTGCAGGAGCGGGTTGACTGCATTCGTGAGCTACCCCTCCCAGTGTCGTTTCGCGAATTATGCCGGTTTTTAGGAACTGTCAATTTCTACCGTCGTAACCTGATGATGGCGGCAGCAATTCAAGCCCCTTTGATTGGTGCATTGGCTGGAAAACAAACTTCAGGCAGTCGCCGAGTACCGTGGTCTGACAACATGGTGAGAGCTTTTGAAGACTTTAAATCAGCGTTAGCACGTGGTGTCACTCTCGCCCATCCTTTGCCAGATGCCTGCATCTCGATTACAGCGGATGCAAGTGATTTCGCAATCGGTGCAGTCCTACAACAGCATGTCAATGACATGACTCAACCACTCCGTTTTGTTTTCCAAAAAATTATCTACAGCTCAACGTAAATGGTCAGCATTCGACAGAGAACTGCTTGCAGTTTATGAAGCTGTAAAATATTTCTGCACAGACATTGAAGGAAGGAATATAACAATCTTCACGGACCACTGCCCCCTTGCGGAGGCTATCCGTAACCCCGCTACTGACCTCCCTCCACGTAGGTTCCGGCAAATGGACTTAATTTGCCAATACACAACAGACATCCGTTACATTCGAGGGTCAGAAAATGTGGTGGCTGACTACCTATCACGTATCACTGCAATTTCATCCCCCATTAATTTCGATGAATTGGCCCACTTACAGGACAGTGACACCGAATTGCACAACCTCCGACAGGACCCAGATACTTCCCTTCAGATCGTTTCGTGCAACCTACCGGGCTCGGCCAAGCCACTGTAGTGTGATACATCCACGGGCACCGCTCGGCCTATTGTTCCCCCTGTGCTACGTCGCCAAGTGTTCACTACTTTACATATCCTGGCACATCCTGGTGCTAAGGCTACTACGCGCCTGGTTACAGAACGCTTTGTGTGGCCAGGTGTGAAGAGGGATTGTCGTACTTGGGCTCGTGCTTGTTTACAGTGCCAGCGCAGCAAAGTTGGCAGGCACACACAACCCAGTCTAGGTAAATTCGACATCCCGAAAGGCCGCTTCCGTCATGTACATGTGGATCTTGTAGGACCATTACCCGTGTTGGATGGTTTCAGGTATATCCTGTCCGGCATTGATCGCGTTACACGTTGGGTGGAGGCAAGCCCCCTGCAGGACATCACAGCAGATTCCGTAGCGCACACATTTGTATCCTCCTGGATAGCTCGATTTGGCTGTCCTACATCCATCACCACCGACCAGGGAAGACAGTTTGAATCCCTGCTGTTTAACAAATTCTGTGTCCTCTGTGGGGTGGACAGATTCCGCACTACGGCTTACCATCCCCACAGCAATGGACTGGTCGAGCGGTGGCACAGAACGCTGAAAGCGGCACTCGTGTGCCACGGTGGTGAGTGGTGTGATGCCCTTCCCTGGGTTATGCTAGGAATACGCACGTCTTACAAGACAGACCACCAGGCTTCACTCGCAGAGCTCCTGTATGGCGAGACCATAGTCCTCCCCGCAGAGTTCGTCAACGACGAAGCAATCGCCGACCTGTCCGACCTCCCCATGCTAGTTGAACGGGTCCGGACACACATAGAAGCGATCCGCACGCCTCCCCCTCGGCCACATACCCGCCCTCGCGTGTTCAGGCATGTGGCTCTGGACTCTTGTGAGTTCGTCATGTTACGGGATGACACAGTCAAACCGGCATTACAACCACCCTACTCTGGCCCACATCGAGTAGTGGCTCGCAGGGAAAATACTATGGACATTCTCGTCAGTGGTCGCCGGCAGACAGTTTCCCTCCAACGCATGAAACCAGCCTGGACGATCGAAGAATCTGTAACACACCCCCCGAGTTGAGTGTTCTTCCATCAGATGGTAACGACCCCGATCCCACACAGACCACCCACCCTCCTGCGTCCCACCATGACCGTATGTGCACCGAGCCTACACCCAAGGGCAACTCAGCGGTTGCGTACGATGACATTCTACCCTCGTTCCAAACAGGCACTGCGTGTGACAATCCACAACCTCAGGCTCAACCTCATGTTGCGTGTGACATTACACCATCCCAAGTGTTGGTACCCAATACCTCCACAGAGTGTTCCAATGTTTCTCCTGAACTACGTTACTTTTCGCCCCCCCCCCCCCCCCCGCCCCTAGTGCACCCTACATCCACTGTCGTCGAAATTTGCATCGCAATCAACACCTCTGATTGCCAACGCGACGAGCTTTCCTTGCAGCTCCACAAGGGATCCATCTTCGTCCTCCGCATAGGGGACACTTCACGTGGGTCCACACCCACGTCACACATCACCATCCTGCGCACAGTCCCTATCCCAAATGGGGTGGATACGGCTGCCATAACCGCAACGTTCAGCACCGACGGGATGCTCAAGAACACAGTATATACAATTCCACACAGTAAATGGAATGACATCATTAATAAATATAGACTGCATTGATGAGGGGTTGAACTGGAAAAAACACACTGAAGATTTGCTAAAATGTTTGAGTTCAGCTACTTATGCTATTAGGATCATTGCAAATTTTGGTGATATACATCTCAGTAAATTAGCTTACCATGCCTATTTTCATTCTCTGCTTTCATATGGCATCATATTCTGGGGTAACTTGTCATTGAGTAAAAGAGTGTTCATTACACAAAAGCGTTAGCCCACTTTTATATAAAAAAAAGTGCTGGCAGATCGACAGACACACAAACAAACACAAACATACACACAAACTTCAAGCTTTCACAACAAACTGTTGCCTCATCAGGAAAGAGGGAAGGAGAGGGAAAGACGAAAGGATGTGGGTTTTAAGGGAGAGGGTAAGGAGTCATTCCAATCCCGGGAGCAGAAAGACTTACCTTAGGGGGAAAAAAGACGGGTATACACTCGCACACACACACATATCCATCCACACATATACAGACACAAGCAGACATATTTAGAGACAAAGAGTTCGGGCAGAGATGTCAGTCGAGGCAGAAGTGCAGAGGCAAAGATGTTGTTGAATGACAGGTGAGGTGTGAGTGGCAGCAACTTGAAATTAGCGGAGATTGAGGCCTGGTGGATAACGGGAAGAGAGGATATATTGAAGAGCAATTTCCCATCTCCGGAGTTCGGATAGGTTGGTGTTAGTGGGAAGTATCCAGATAACCCGGACGGTGTAACACTGTGCCAAGATGTGCTGGCCGTGCACCAAGGCATGTTTAGCCACAGGGTGATCCTCATTACCAACAAACACTGTCTGCCTGTGTCCATTCATGCGAATGGACAGTTTGTTGCTGGTCATTCCCACATAGAATGCGTCACAGTGTAGGCAAAATTATAATAGAGGGAAACATTCCACGTAGGAAAAATATATCTAAAAACAAAGATGATGTGACTTTCCAAATGAAAGTGCTGGCAGTTTGAGAGACACACAAACATACACACAAAATTCAAGCTTTCGCAACAAACTGTTGCCTCATCAGGAAAGAGGGAAGGAGAGGGAAAGACGAAAGGATGTGGGTTTTAAGTGAGAGGGTAAGGAGTCATTCCAATCCCGGGAGCGGAAATACTTACCTTAGGGGGAAAAAAGGACGGGTATACACTCGCACACACACACATATCCATCCACACATATACAGACACAAGCAGACATATTTTTCCCACGTGGAATGTTTCCCTCTATTAAAAAAAAAAAATATATATATATATATATATATATATATATATATATATATATATATATATATATATATATTCACTTATGAAATTTGTTATTAACAATCTCAACGAATTCAAAAGTAACAGCAGTGCACATGGCTACAACACTAAGAGGAAGGATGATCTTCAATACTTAAGGTTAAATCTAACTTTAACTCAGAAGGGGGTAAATTATGCTGATGAAGCAACCTTGGGTTACGAAAGCTTGAAATCTGTGTGTGTGTTTGTGTGTTTTTTATTGTGTATCCTTCAGTGCTTTCTTGTTTGGTAAGTCGTAGCATCTTTGTTTTTTATATATATTTTTCACACGTGGAATGTTTCCATATATTTTGTGTGTGTGTTTGTGTGTTTTTTATTGTGTATCAACATACCATCGCTTTCCGTTTGGTAAGTTACAGCATCTTTGTTTTTATATATATATTTTCCCATGTGGAATGTTTCCCTCTATTATATATATATATATATATATATATATATATATATATATATATATATATATATATATATATAGCAGATGTCTGCTTGTGTCTGTATGTGTGGATGGATATGTGTGTGTGTGCGAGTGTATACCTGTCCTTTTTTCCCCCTAAGATAAGTCTTTCCACTCCCGGGATTGGAATGACTCCTTACCCTCTCCCTTAAAACCCACATCCTTTCGTCTTTCCCTCTCCTTCCCTCTTTCCTGATGAGGCAACAGTTTGTTGCGAAAGCTTGAATTTTGTGTGTATATTTGTGTTTGTTTGTGTGTCTATCGACCTGCCAGCGCTTTTGTTTGGTAAGTCTCATCATCTTTCTTTATATATATATATATATATATATATATATATATATATATATATATATATATATATATATATAAACCAAAGTGTCATGTAATATTTTGTGCAATGTAATATCTTGTATAGACACCTTTTATTAACCTGACACAGTCCACGTCATTACAAAGTGTCATATTCATGATCCATGGAACAAGTACTAATCTAATCTAATCTAATCTAATCAGTGTTAATATTTCCCAATTTTTGTGTTACTTTTGTGCCAATTTTGTGATATGCTTTTGCATATTTTGGAGTTCTTTTGGCAATTCTGATATTTTCTGACAGCTCATTTTTGATTACCTTATGTTACTTATTTTTGTTTTATTCAATTGTTTTACACTGTTATGTTGAAAATTAAAACATGCCTATCAATTGTATTATCTGTACTGACATTGAAGATGGCATTTATTTACATTATTGAAAACGAAATCATTTACATTAAACCCTGTAAACCTAATCAATTACAAAACTTGAAACTTTTTAAAAAATAATTTTTACAAAATCTTCTAATTGTGTTGATCACAAAAAAAAAAAAAAAAAATATATTACCTTACAATTGATTACTAATTTCAGATCATTCATGGTAGAGATACTGTCTCTACATATATTGTCACCATTTGATGTCACTGGAACACACAAGTGCGGTGACAAACCAATTTGATCAACTTTGTATATTTTTGTATTTCACGTTCTTGTTCTTGACTAATTGCATTTCATAACGAGGGTGTGTAAACTTCATACACAAGTACACTTCTTAATAAGAAGGGTTCAAAGCTGCACTCTAACCTAGTTGAAACAACCAACATTGTATTGAAACTTGACTAATTTATGAACATATAGAATGATATAATATCAGGTGATAGTGTTCTAGCCTACAGTGAATGTAGGCATAGTGTATTTACCTTGAGTGATCTGAAGATGCTTGTTTAGCAACTGAAACTAGTACTGGTGATGAACTGTTATGTACAAAGGTGTGCTGAAAAGTAAAGTCTCTGAATTTTCTACGTGACAACTCTTTAAGCTTTCAAAACACACAAACGTTATTAACATTCTACATCTTTATTCTTCAGGTCTTCACATTTATTTCTCAACACAGTCAACCTGGTGATGAGAACATTTCTCCCAACATGAGACCTGTTTGTTGATACCATCACTGTAGAATGTTTAACTTTGTTGATGGAGCCACAACCTCACCTCTGCTTGCACACCATCACTATCAAAGTGTAATACTTGAAGGTTTTCTTTAAGTTTTGAAACTGAGGCATATCAGATGGTGCCAAGTTCAAGTTACAACCACTTCGCGAGTACTCCAATACCACATCAAAGCAGGAAGTAGAGACATACTTTTGAATTACACACACTTTATTAACAGTATCTTTACACAAAGTTCATGATGAATAATAAGAATGGCATATAAACCAGTGATGGATCTCCCAGTGTGATAGGTGTGCTGTAGATGCCATGGGGGGAAGGCTGGACCTCTGCTCTGCAAGAGGGGAGGGTATGAGGAAAGCATGTAATCTTGGTGCCAAGAAGGGGGTGGAGGGGGTGACCTGCATGGGATAAAAGAATGTGAGGGGAGGGGGAGACCGAATGGGTTGAGGATGTGGAGAGGAGAGGTATGGTAATGGTAAGATGACCGATTGAGTCAATGGAGGCAGTAATGTTGGCTTCGTCTGCAGAAGGAAGTAAAGGGTAATGTTTCAGAAGGGTAATGTGGGTGGTGTTGGGGGCCTCGAAGGAGTACAGAGGGGTATGGAGAAGGAAGATGGTATCATCATGGATCTGGATTGAAAGATCTTCGAGTGTGTTTGGTGGGACGTCAACAGAGATTGTTGTGACACTCGGTGGTGCTGGTGAGAGATGAATCATCAGAATGAGCACATGATAATCAGTTTTCCCAACCATAAAACTGTAGGTATCACAGTATCACTGGAAGGAAGGAGGTTCAGAAGCAGATGCAAGAATCGGTGTGCTTTGATCTAACAATGTGTCACCACACTCAACTGGAGTAGGTTCACTGGGTGGTTGGTTGCCATTCATAGTGTCTTCAATTCTCAAGGGCAGTTTTAACCTGTGCAAGAATGCAGTTTGTGGCTTACCATCAAGATGAATAACAAACGTGTTGTTAGAGTGTGATAGTATCTCATGAGGGCCTTAATAAGAGGGCTGCAAAGCCACACAAACTGAGTCGTCACAGGGTGTGACATAGGTGCATGTGGTGAGGTTGCTGTGAATAAAAGCATGAGGAGTCTTGTGGAAGTGGGGAGGGAAGGGACAAGAGAATGTGTGATATGTGTGAGTGGATACACTCGACCAATGGGGGTAGAACAGAGGGAGGAAGAGATCAGTTCTCAACATACTCTATGGGAAGGACCAAAGGTTTGACATACAGTACCTTGGCTAAAGATGATTGAATATCATGTCTGGAGGCAATATGTATGCCGAAGAGGACACATGTCAGTGCTTCCACTCAGCCACTGGTGTGACACCTGAGTATCGCTTTCAGAGTGCAATTCCAGAGCTTCAAAAGTCCATTACTTTGTGGATGGTAGACTGTGGTATGGAACCTGGCAACACTACACAGATTACAGAGCTTAGTGAAAAGGACCAATGTGAATTGCCAAGTCTGATCTGCAGTGACAGATGATGGGCAGCCGAAGCAGACAAGCCACGTGTGAACGAAAGCACAGGCTACCGGGTTGGCCGATATGTCAGCAAGGGGGGCATCCTCCACCCTCCTAGTCCAGTCGATCGTAGAAAGAATGTATTTGAAAACTTCTGAAGGAGGGAGCAGATGAATCAGATTGAAATGTATATGGTGAAAACATCCTTTTGGGTTGCTGAAAGGTCCGAGAGGAGCTAGCACATGTCAACCAATCTTGCTATGTTGGCAGGGAATGCAGACACATACCCAAATGCGGCAGTAATTTTTTATGTTCAGCCAAACAAAATGCTCCATAAGCAGGTTAGTAGTGGCTTTGATGCCTGTGTGGAAGACGTTGTGAATAGTGTTGAAAACTGTGTGTCACAGGGCAAAAGGAACTATGGCATGTGGCATGCCAGTATTAGTCTCACACAACACTGCAGTAGCTGATCCAGGTAGGAGTTGAGATTCCACTCTAAGGGATGTAGTAGAGTCTTGTAACAAGTTCTGTACAATGGTATCTTGTTGCTGCAAGTGAGCCAACTCATCCACGTCAAGGGGAAAGGTAATGGAGTTAATTTTCGACACATAGTCCACAATGATATAGATATTGTCAGCACGTTTCATGTAATGGACATCCATAGTGTACTGAGAAATTACATCCATATGTCAGAAATGATGGGGAAAGTTGGTAGCAGGATTCCATCATACATCCGCAAGGGAGCAGTGGTCCATAAAAATGGTAACCTCACAACCTTCAGTGTCTTCTTGGAATTATTTCACTGCCTCGCAAATAGTGTATAACTCCCTGTCAAAAGCACACCATTTGCACTGGCAGGAGGAAAATTTCTTGAAGAAGAAGCAAGGAGCCTGTGAGTTGTTGCTGAATCATAGTTTTGAGAGAGTAGTCTCTAGCATCCGTGGTAATAGAGATCCGCACAACGGTGATGGGGTGTGCGAGTGTAACAGCATTAAAGAGTGCAACCTCGAGATTTTCGAAAGCTTGTAACATAGCATCAGACCAGTTCATTCCATGTGATCCAGGAGTGTTCCTGCTTGCTTAAGCGTCTGTGAGAGGGCCTTGAAGTGAGGCTTCATGGGGTATATGGTGGCTGAAAAAGTTTACCATACCTGAAAACCTGCGAAGATCACAGTAGGTTTCAGGTATTGGTAGGTCAGAGATTGAGACAACATGGTTGGAAGTTAGATTAATGCCCTTGGCATTTAACTACATGACTAAGTAAGGTGACACTACTGTGGCAAAGTTGAGTTCTCTCATGATTAATTTTGACACCATTGTCCACAAGGACAACACACTTGACAGGTGTTTCTCATGTTCGTCATCAGAAGAGGAGACAATAAGGACGTCATCCAGATATGCATAACAGAATGGCAGAGAGAAAAGTAGAGTATGAATAAAGCACTGGGCAGCATTTTTCAGTCCGTAAGGCATGAAACAATATTTGACTAGGCTTATGGTGTAATAATGGCAGTTTTTGCAATGTCATCAGCTTGCATAGGTATTTTATAGTAAGCCTTGTGGCAGTATGATGCTAAACACACAAGTGCCAATCAGCTGTTGCTTGAGTTTGTGCATTCATTGTGGCTGGCTCCACACAAGCTGTAGGTGCTGTCTTTTATTAGGTACTGGGTGGAGAGGTGGAGACTTTTTACTTGAAGAGGAGTGGACTACACCTGCATTTAACAGTTCCTGTGTGGCTAGGCACCTCACCTTGTAATGGTTGGTTGGGCCCTTCAGTCATCTTTAACCTGTGACAGGTACCATTTCACATAGCAATGAGGTGTGAAGTGCAGGAGGGGTGCAACACTGATACAAGAAGAGCCACTGACCTGTTGAGTACCTGTTGAGTATGATGCAGCAGCACTACAGACTGGATGTGCGGCGAGAGGCCAAAGTGCTTTGCCCCTCCTGAGGACAGGACTCTCAACATCCAGCAGAAGGAAGGCCACGAGAACTGCAGATGAGGGATGAGCTGCAGCTATAGTATTGCTGCACCACGGACTTCGACATCTGAATTATTAGAGGTGTGCAATGTACCAGGTGAGACCAGGTGAGAGGAGGATGCTTGGCAGAGCGAGAGCTGGCAGAATAATGCTTACATCTGCATCGGTGCCAATCAGGACGTGAATCTTGGGGAATTGTCGAGCTTAAAGAGGCATCGAGAAATGAGGTGAACATTGGATTGATGATTGATTTTGAAGCCAGGGCCCTGGAGAAGTAGTGCAGGATGTAGTGCCTACTGCAGCCTATCCAGAAGTAGGTTTTCCATCGCACATGGGATGCAGCAATTACAAGTGGCATCTGCGAAGTTTGAGTGGAACCAACATAGCAGGTAGGTGTGGTGGGGAGCAGGACACGAAGTTCCGACGTCTACTGCCACATTGCTCTGGGAGCCGTCAAGAGTAGAAGGTGAGGAGAGGGTGGCAGGGAGTACAGGTAGAACAGCTTGTCTGCCACTAGGAGGCTTCACTGCTCCATTGCGTGATGCACAAGATCTCACGCAATCTATTCCAGATGGGCAAGAAGGAGGCATATCCATAACTGAAGGAGGACTGCTAACATAGAAAGCAGAATCTGTTCTTGCAGAAGTGACATGCTGGTGGTGTTGCATCACTCGATACATGTGATCTGTGCAGTAGTTCTATGGACAAAGATAAGAGCTGTAACTGGATGTCTTATGGCCCACAAGGCAGTGTCTGGCTTAATGTTAGAATCAACAAGGGCATGTATGCAATGCCAGAGTTATGAGGTCATCCTGTTGACAATTTGTTCCACATGAGTTACATGATGAAGTGCACCATTTAGTAAATGAAAACAACACTCTTCGATGATCTGCCTGCTGTTAAGATATCTAGGAGGAAGAGGCGAGGTCAGCATGATACCCCTGAATAGTTCCAGGTCAGTGTGTAAATGTCCAGTAAGGCATACAAAACATGCATCATCACTGGCGATGTTGCTAACATCCAGAATAGAGTACACCACAGTGAACATTGTGTGAGGACTACCCTTGTTGAGGGGAGGTAGCTTAGGGAAGCAGCCAGTGGGAGGGGTGCCCTGAGCCAGCACGGGAGCACGAAAGCAGGTGCTAGATAAGGCCAGCACGCACGATGGAGCGAGGGCAGCATGCAACAGTGGTATGGTGCCTGATGTCTCAGTCATAGTGGGGCAGGAGGGTGGGCGGGGGGGGGGGGGGGGGCACTTGGGATATCACACATAGTGGCAGATGAGCATGGATGTGAAAGCAGATGATACTGATGACATGATGGGTGTGGTAGGTGTGGTCATGGCTGTTAAATCATGAAAGAGTCCAGAATGCTCAAACTGAGCGGACGGGGCAGCACTGTCCGAAGGCTGAAAAAAATGACAAATTGTGAGGGATAGATGCTCGTGTGCTGCATAGTCTGATTTGGGGACAAGATGCCTGGATCCTGTTTGAGCACTATTTCTTCAAGCTGAGTATTCATTGTGCTATATCTTGAAATGTTGTAGATGTCTGCTGCCGATGGGGGGAGGGGTGTGGGGGAGGAACCCAACCATTGGATGTGATGGCGACATGGAAACTGGTGTTCAACATACTTGCGACATGGAAACTGGTGTTCAACATACTTGCAGTGACACACTGTACTGCACTCTAATACAGGGGTCGGTATGCAAATTCTGATGCGTGATTCAACGAGAAAGCACTGGTCATGGGAAACATTATTCACAACAAACAGTGATAATCAATGAGGAAAGTCAACATGACTTGTAAATGCATAATAAAGGGGTCACCACCATTTATACTCCAAAATTACTTCATAGTAAGAAGTACTGGACACACTTTTGAAGTATATATATCTTATTAATGGTATCTTTACATAAAGCTCATGGAAAATAACAACAACAATGTATAAAACATGGCTGACAAGCTGACAGACCAGAGAAACAATACAGACAAGTTTGTTCTCACAGAGATAGTTGACTTGAACCACATTGTCTGCTGCCACACTTTCATTACAAGCATGAACAACCCAATGTCACACATTACTTATGTCAATACAGTCACTGTACACAGCTCTCTTCCTTCTATGCCCTTCAATTGTAGGCCCACTTTCTGCACTTAGAAACACTATTACACCACTCTGTTTCTCACAAACCAACGTAGTTAATATTACACACTTCCACTAGAATTCAGAGCCCTCTACTACTAGGGGGCTACAGCTTGTGACAGTGAAGTACAAAAGTCACCGAGTAATATGAATGACATGTAACACCTCAGTTGATATTAAGAAGAGGAGAAAAATCTCTGGAGGCATTACTTTTCAGCACGTCCTCATAATATGTTTTTAGCCATCAGTTGAAAGATTTTGTAAAATTCTTTTTTTAATGTTTTACAAATAGGCAAGTTCATTTTCATTAGTTCATTTGCAAAGACATATTTTCAGAAGTATTACATATGCAAATATGATGGATGCATAAACTGAACCATAAACTCATCAAGTTCACATTGTGCCCTCTGATGTACCTTCACTTATGATGTATGCAGTTTCAGAGAGCACACATCCATATAGTCCACAGGCCCACTAATAGAGGTTTCTTGGGTTACCACCCTTGTGTGCTCTGGTGAGCTGCTGAAGAAACAGCATTATTTCAGCTATCTCAAATGAGGTCTCTGCCTATTCTCAATGCCGTATTGCTGTTGTCCAGTCAGTGTGTTCAGTGTTCATTAACCAGTATCTTATGTGTTGTTCTATAAAGTACTTTTTTCTGTAAACCATGTTTGTTCTTGCTGTAACAAACTTGGCAATGGTTAAGGGTTCATTTTCTCTGCATGTTAGTGTCAGTGCTATATCACTCAACAAATATCTCAATGGAAGAAATGCTTCGATGTCTCACTGCCCAGCAGCAAGCTTTTGTGGATCAACAGCAGGCTCTCACCACTGCTCTCAATCAAGTGGCGTCAGCATATTTGTGTAATGTTACTATCCCATCAGTGCAGCCACCACCCTTTCTGGCATATGATGAATCAGCTGAATATTGGGACTCCTATGAGACATGGTTACACCAACATTTTTAGGTTTTTTTATGTGGTCAATGCAAACCTGTGTAGGGCTCTCTTTCTTTCCTGGCTTTCACTGAGCATGGACCAGTTGTTGTGCCAACTTGTACCTTTGCAAGAACCAGCCAGCTTATCATTTGAAGAAATGTGCAAGCTTCTCTCCACCTATTACTGCGACAGAAAGCATGTCAGTGCAATGCACATAGAGTTTTACAATTGTAAGAAATGACCAAACCACTCTGCAGAGTTACACAGATTGAGCCATCGTCATAAATTTGTCACTAGTACCCGTCCTGCCCTTATCACCTGCTGCAAGATATGATTCCTCTGGTCCCGGATATGGATGTTTGCAAAAAAGTGCTTCAGTGCGAGAATCTCACACTTACAGATGTTCTCAATACAGCACAATCCTTTGAAATGTCACGGGCCACAGGCAATCAGATTGGCAAATGGGGGGAGGTATAGGAAGTTGCTCAGTCAACCCCTGTTAGGCACTCAGCAAGTCTTCAGGATGATGGGGAAGCCACTGCAGCAGTACAATCTCCAATTCAGTCTCGTTTGGGGCAGTGTCTGTTGTGGTCACAGCAGCAACAAGCCACATCACAGCAGTGGCGATATGTCCCTCTTCCATCTTGCTTTTACTTCTTTCATCAAGATGAGTGTACTACATGCCCCAAGTATTGGGCAGTTTGCAACAAATGTCAAAAGAAACTTCACTTTGCACTGGTGTGTAACTTGGTCTTCAAACATGTCGGACACAGTAGTACCGATGGACGTAAACTTTATCTCTACGATTACTGCCTCCACGAACAAAGCTGCAGTCACACATGGCAGGGCCTGTTCCAGAGGGCCCACCACCTACCCTGCCACCAATGCCTGTTCCTGTGTCACAGACATTCTTGTTCACGCCACATAGGCGGTAGCTGCCTGGCAGATCGCTATATGGGGTTCCTGCCTCGGCCCCCCTGCTTGACTACCATCGCTGGTGCAGTCCCCACTGCACCTGATGCCGCAGCCACCACCATCTCTGTTGCTGGGTCCTGTGTGGCAGTCATCTCTGAGGCCCCTGATGATGCCTCTGGCGCTGACCAGTCGCCTTGCTGAGGATGTTTCTGTGGAGACGCCATCCCTGGTCCTGCTCCATGGCCTCTCACGATTGCAGGAACAGTGCACCAACATGCCCCTCATCACTTCCACGACCAACTCACCTGTGCCTGCCTGCCACATGTTGCAGCAGTTGCCATCATTGGGCAATGAAATGGACATCAGCACCGTCATTGGTGTTTTCCATGACTTGTAGTCTCAGTGTCTTGTGAGACCAATGCGCGCTCGCGCACGCCCTCCCCCTCCCCCTCCCCCTCCCCCTCCCCCTCTCCCTCTCCCCCCCATGGTGCCAGCATCCTTTGGTAGCAGTGCTTTTTCTTCTGTAACAGTGCCCTTTTCGTACCAGTGTCTTTTTTTTCTATACCATGCATTTTTCTGTGCCAATTGTTATATGTATGGATGGATGTATGTGATCTTCTATCCACCTAGAAGGGGGGAGTGATGTACCTTCACTCCTTGCCTGCACAATTTCAGAAAGCATGTGTCCACACAGTTCACAGGCCTGCTTATAGAGCTGTCCGGATCAGCCCCCGGCACACTATAGTGAGTCAACAATGCAACAGCATTATTTGAACAGTCACAAATAATTACTTGGCCTATTGTTTTCTTGATGTTGTGTTACCGTTGTACAGTCAATGTGTTTGGTGCTGCACACAACCTGTATCTTACGTGCTGCTCTTTAAAATACTATGTTTCACAAATCATGTTTGTTCTTGCTATGACACCCTCCAGTTGGCGTAATGGGGCAGTGCCTTGACAAAATGGAGGAAGCACATGAGGATGAACATTTTGCCTGCAAGGTTTGTTTTGTTTGGTTTTAGGGTGCAAATACAACTAGGGTCATACGCGCCCATGTCAGAACCGCAGAACATGAAGATGAAAAAGAAGTTAAAAGTGACTACACTTTAAGCCCAACTGATGCAAGGAAAGACAGCTAAAAAGAAAGGGTCATAAAATATGCCATAGAGACAACAGAAGTCCTGAACTGAAGATTAACTGGCCTTCACTCTATTGCAACAAAAGATAAAAAGTAAAATGTGGTCCATAACCCACATGTTTGCTATAATGGCAGATACCTTAGACGGCAAGCATAAATGAGAATGTAAGTGGTTAAAAAAGGACATTCTGTCACAGTATGATGAACCATCAAAGGTTGATGTCAATGAGCACAAAGTGGTGAGGGATTACCACTTAACAAATAGCAATGGCTAAACAGACAGTGTCCAATGAACAATCTAGCAAAAATTATCTGCTCACAGCAAGATGGGCAAGAGGAGGTTGTCCAAGCCACTGGGAGAGGTTTAATTCCTCAGAGCTTGTTTCCATGAAGGGAATACAAGTGGCAATGCCACAGTGATACCAACTGCTGACAGACAGCAACACATATCATCAACCAGAGGAAATGGAACAACTAGTGGGATAGGCACAAGGACTGCAGCCTTGACAGTAGCATCAGCAGCTTCTTCCCTGTCAGATCAATGTGACCAGGGACCCCCAAAAACATCACAGTGACTCCTTCAAGAGTGTACAATTGAAAGCTTTCCTGGACCCATTGCATTAAGAGATAGACAATGTACATCACACAGAGGCTCTGAAGGGCACTGAGAGAATCTGAGCAGGTGACACAATTGAAAAGCCTTTGTTGCCAGATGTACTGTGTGGCTTGATGCAGGGCAAGGAGCTTCACTGTAAATACTGATTTGTGTTGCAGAAGCTGATACTGAAAATGGCACACTCGACACCACAATCAGTCCGAGAGCCATGAGTGTACACAACGCTACTATCGTGGAGTTCCATGCAAAGGTCGAGAAACTCGTGGCGACAGAGCAAGAATGCAGTAGTGTTCTTAGGAAGTGAATGAAGTCCAAGATTAACAGGGGCCACTGCATGAAGCCAATGTGGTGAAGGGTTCACACCCACAGGGAAAATAGCAGCTAGCGTGATGTTAAGCTGCTGGAGCAATTGTCGAAAGCACTCCAGGAGGTA
Organism: Schistocerca nitens; assembly: GCF_023898315.1. Taxonomy (NCBI): domain Eukaryota; kingdom Metazoa; phylum Arthropoda; class Insecta; order Orthoptera; family Acrididae; genus Schistocerca; species Schistocerca nitens. The sequence goes on from NC_064622.1 coordinate 488,503,859, forward strand.
ACATAGAAGAGGGATGCATGCCATACTGGCAATCAAAGGAACCCTTGAAGAAGAAGGCATAGGAAGGGTGGCCAGGCATGGCAGAAAACAGCATGCATATTTGCTGAGGAGAAAATTAGTAGTATGAGAGTGGTAGTTCGGCAGCTTCTGCATACAGTCTGTCAACAGGGCTAGGGTAAAAGGCGCCAGTGGCCAAACGTATACTACAATGGTGTATTGGGACAAACATAAGATGGACAGATGTGCAGATGTATAAATGAAACACACATAGTCTAGTTTCAAACAGACAAGGAACCAGTACAAACAGAGGGGGTGGTCCAATCTGCTCACCAGGGAGTACCGCTGAGGACACATAGGACACTGCGGGACCGTACATAAGGTGACCAGGTAAGATATGTGGAAGGACAAGAAAGTTTTCAATTGAGCATCAACCCCAGGAATTATGTTGTTTCAATGAACGGAAGAGCAACAGGCCCAAGATATAAGGACAATGGAGGAAATCAATTGTGCCTCCAGAAATTCATACTAACTGTTTTGTCAGTGGAAAAGCAAAAGCCAATGTCAACAGTTGACAAGTAACAAGAATCCAGACAACACTGAAGATGCTACCCATGAAGGCAAGTCTGTGGAAAAATGCAATATATGACAAAATAATCAATGAAAACGGAGCCGGAGATGCCTGGCAGGAGATGGGCCATAATAGGGTTAATGGTGATAGCAAAGAGGCAATGCTCAGGACTGAAGCCTGAGGCACACCGTTTTCCTGGCTAAATATGTCCAACAAGGCAGAACCCACACATGCCTTGGAAACCGTCTTTTAAAAATTCCTGAAGGAAACAGGGCAAGCAGCCTCAGAAGCCCCATGTGTCAAGAGTACAAGGGATACCAGTCTGCCAGCAGGTGTAGTAGGCTTTCTCCAAATCAAAAAACACACTCACAATCTGGTTTTTCTGCAGGAAACATGGGTTGACAATGTAATAAGATGGTCAACTGCAGAACGGCACACTCAAAATCCACACTGTGCAGCGGCTATAAACTGAGACACTCAAGCCACCATACTAGCCGGGCATAAATCGTTCATTTTATCACCTTGCAAACACAGCTGGTGAGAGAAATGGGATGGTAGCTAGAAGGAAGGTGTTTTTCCTTCTGGGCTTTGGTATGGGTATGACAGTGGCTTCACACCAGATGTGATTGTACGTATGAAGGAGGCAGTGCAAGAGAAAAGTTCGGCAACATCTGTCTGGCCTTGGGGTAGAGGATTGGAATGAAGTTGGAGCATGATCTAGCTCCCTCATAGTTAAGGTGGCATTGTACGACCCATGATTCTGAGAAGAGGGGGTTTCATCCAAGCCTCCTCCACTTGTTTCCAATGGAGAAAGGCAGCATGATAGTGGGTGGAGCTCGAAATCTCCACAAAATAGCGGCCCAAGGTGTTGGGGATAGCAATAGGGTCCACTATGGCATCATCTGCTACAGTCAGGATGGAATTTGGGGAATGGGCCTTGGTCCCAGACAGCCATTGGAGGTTGGACCACACTACAGAAGAGGGAGTGGAACTGTTAAAAGAACTAGTAAATGAAACCCAGCTAGCTTTTCTGTTATGCCAAAGAACGTGACCACACTGCGCACAGAGCTGTTTGTAAAGAATGCATTTGGCATTGTAGGATAACAGTTAAAAATATGGGAAAGCACATCTGAGCGAATTGTATCATGGCATGCCTCAGTCCACCAAGGGACTGGGACATGGCATGGTAAAGAGGAAGTGGAAGGAATGGAATGTTCTGTGGTGGTAAGGATAATGTTTTGTAAGATACTCTACTTGGTCTTCACAAGTGGGGAAATGTTGTTTGTTAAGGTTGTGAGGGAGGAGTGAAGTCTCCAGTTGGCTCTAGTAAGCTGCCATTTGGGTGTGCACATAGGTGGGGTAGGAGTCAGGGAACAGATAGCACATGGGAAATGATCACTTGTGCATCTGTCAGAGAGAACAGACCACTCAAGACAACAGGGAAGCTGGGCAGTGCAGGAGGAAAGGTCCAAATAGGAACAGGTGCACATGAATTCTGAAAGGAACTTGTATGCTACAGTATTAAGGCAGATATTGAATTGATGAGGTCAGCCAAGATGGAATCTCTGACAGGTTCTGGGAGAGCCCCAAAGGGGATGGTGCATGTTAAAGTCAGTGAGCAACAAAAAGGAGTGAGATAGTTGCCCAATAAGCTGGAGAAAGTCTGCCCTCATGACACTGAATAATAGAGGTATGCAAACAGTAAAAAGGAACAGGTGAAGTGAGGAAGGAAAATGTCAACTGCAACAGCTTGAAGACATGCCAGGGAGATGGTCTGGCTATGAATGTCATCCTGGATGAGCAGCATGACTCCCCCATGAGATGGAATACCATCCTTGGGCAGAAGGTCAAAGCGGACTGCAAACCAATATGAGAGGTCAAAGAAATTGTGAGGACACAATTTTGTTTCCTGGAGGCAGATAAGTGGACGTTGTGATTCCAAGAGCAGCCATAATTTGTCTTTGTTGGATCTAAGACTGTGAATGTTCCAATGGAGGACAGTCATGACAAGGAAAGGCGAGGAAGGAGAACATGAAGGGGTGTCACCTCGGCAGCTGCCAAGTACCAACCTTCAAAGCCTCACAGGTACAGGGTGCAGAGACTGGAGGCTCTTGCCCCATGAGATCTACAGAGGTGTCAGCATTCTCTTTTTGTTGGTCTGCCAAGTCCAGGGCAGAAAAACAGTTGGCAGTGCACGCCGGCAACACGGAGGTCAGTCAGGTGAGAGTATCACGTGGCGACACCATTTAAGAGGATCTCCGAGTCGGCGAAGGAGAAGACTGTTTGTCTTTGTTTAATTTCTTGGAATCTTTCCAGTTGGCAGAGGAACACTCAGATGTTTGTTGGCTAGAGGGAAACAAAGTTTTCATGGGAGTACTCCTCCTGTCCTTTTTGGCCTGCCACTTGTGTAGCAGGTGACTTTGCCCAGTGATGTTAAAGTTTGGTGGCTTGTTGCACAGCTGGAGGAGGAGACAGGGATGCTGCCATGACACTGAGCAATTTTACAACTGCGGTGCTGAATTTTAGGTTGCATGTCAGCATGGCCATGTCTTTTGTGGAGTGAGATGTGGCAAGAACAGTACTCTAGATGCCAGATGGCAGAATGCAGGGTTTCCGAATAGCCAACAACTTGTGAGTGACAGAGTAAGGCACTTTTTCCTTCACCCAGATCTCCTGGACAGCCCACTCATCGAGATACATGGGACAATCATGGAAGGTGGTGGCACGGTCATCATTGCATCGTGACCGTCCCTACTACAGGTTACACACTTGGCTCGGTGTCAACAGGACTCTCGAGTGTGGTGTAATGATGACACTGGTAGCAGCACTTTGGGTTTGGAATATACAGTCTGACTGTGATAACTTCATAACCTTCTTTGATGTTAGATGGAAGTACCACTCTATCAAAAGGGAGAAAAAGAGTGCATTTGGGCACTAAGGATGATTCTGCGGTTTTCATCACACGATGGACTGCAATGATGCCCTGATCTGAGAGGTACATTTGGATTTCCCCTTGGCCAGACCATCGAGCAGCCTAGTGTAAATAATACCATAGGAAGAATACGGTGTTCAATGGGCCTCGGCATAAGTAGGATAGCTGTGGAGGAGCAAAGCTGCAAGCAGTAACCGTGCTTGAGAATTAGTAGCAGTCTCCAAAAACAAAGAGCCGTTACTTAAACGAGAGCAGAATTTCACAGGGCCAGCAATTGCACCAACACCTTTCTGAATAATAAATGGATCTACTCTAGCAAAGGACTGACCATTGTCAGTACATGAAACCATGAGGAACGATGGTGCAGCTAGGAGGACCGTTGAATTGTAACCCTCATTCCATTTATGTCTGAGTAGATGTCGACTGTGAAGATGATGATTGGCTCAGTATGAGAAAACCCCCCACAACTGCCAGTATCTAGACAGCGCACTCCTTCCAACTCCCAGCCCCACCGCCCCTCACCTCTACCCACCCAGAGTGGGGACGATCTTGACTTAGATGAATGCTCATACCTCGGGTCACAGCTCCCAAATACTTGACACAGTGACCAATTGGCAATTTAGGAAGGCAGCAGCCTGGGCAATCGCCCCTCCCTGGGCCTGGCCTGTACTGGAGGTTCATAAGAACCCTACCAGACAACTCGTGGCCTGGAATTACACATTACCCTGCACCTGTTACATGTCAGATGCATGGGCTGGCCTTCAAGAGTGCACAAGGGGGAACAATAAGAATAAGAAGAAGAAGAAGAAGAAGAAGAAGAAGAACCTCAAACACTGAAGCAGAGGTAGGATAGGAGAAGGGGAACAAAGAAAGAAAAAAAAAGGAACAAAAAACAATGGAGGGACTGTCTGAGGTCAGCTACTGAAAATGCAGAACACATTTCCAGAAATGTCCCAGATATGTTCCCCAAGGGGGGAACAAAAGAATAGCAACAGGACAGGCATGCAGCACAGAAGGGAAAAGATGTTGCGAAGGCTGAGACCCCATGGCAGCCAAACAGAAACCCGCCAAAGTGTGGTGAGCCCCTGGGGGTGCCAACAAGGTGATATTCAGTGACTAACCAACCTCCATTTACCTTAAATGGTAAATCATGACAATATGTGCGTGAGATGCTGACAATCCTCATGAAATTCTGTACCACAATCAAGATTCAAAGAAGGTCAATGTTTCCTATGCAATATAACATACAAAGCTGTATGGACCATTTTACTTCTGTGATAAGAATGTGACAGGTACCTCTTACCTTGATATGTTGCAGGGTTATTTCCACACTGCTAATTCTGGGAATTTCATCTTCTAACACCCCCTCCCCCAGCCACTTGCTAAACCATCGATTTTTTCACTACCTAAACCATGAACATCCACATTGCTGGATAAGTGTTGCAATGAATATGAAGATGATGTGGCTCTGTTCCCTTACAGCATCATTCACCCACCCTGTAGATCACCTGACTTATGCCTTGTGACTTTTTCCTTTGGAGTGACATTAAGAACTGTATCTATGAACCCCCACTGCCAAAAACATTGGAATAGCTCAGAGAATCCATCAATACTGTTGTGATAACCATTGACAGGATGTGGCTATGTTAGATATAGAATGAACTAGGCTACCACTTTGAAGTGTGTCATATGGCCAGAGGGGCTCTCGTGGAATATTTGTAGAATGCAGAAAGCAAATTTTATGGGTTCATGGTTCTACTCGTGCATTAACAATATTTGTATAAGCAATACTTTGGAAAATGTAGAGCTTTGATAATGAATGAAATAGTTATGTAGCCTTATATAAGATCAATTTTTTTCCATCATTTGATAATGTCAGGATTTACAAACAGATTTGAAAGTTTTTGCTTTTTAAATTCATATCTGAACCATTATACGAGGTGCGGCTAGAAAAAAACCAGACTGATGCTGGAAAAAACATTTATTTACAATTATTTACAATTTCATGTTCTCTCCTTCAATGTACTCTCCTCCTCGGTCTCTACACCGCTCCATACGAATTTTCCACTGTTCATAGCAATGCTGCAGATCATTTTCGCTAAGTCCATACATTACTTCCGT